>NW_015163179.1:161710-192236 GCF_001447785.1 Gekko japonicus | reverse complement strand
TTTTCTACGAAATGACCCCTGCTTGTACGTATGCGCCAGAGTAGATAATTCCACGCCACTGAATGTATCGTGTTGAAAGAAAGATCATGCCTCGTTTCAGCTCTGCTTGAGATTCCAGTTTGCCTTCCGATTTCTGAAGTCCAGACCTTATTGCATTGTTTATTGCCTGTCCCATCCCATTGACTGTACCATGGAATCACCCTTAGAGTGTCATCAAGAAAGACAGACCGTAAGTAGCCGAAATAAATAGATATCTTGCTTTCACTGCATTGTTTTCTCATTTCTGCAATCTGTTCCTTACATTTCTTGCATCGTGTCTTATGCTGTTGCTCCTGCTCTGTGTGCGATTTTGTATTTCCCTCTTGCTACTATGTTTATTTTATGTCTCGCACAATTCCTATTTCATTGCAAAAGGAAAATACGTCTTGACACCGAGAGTGATTAAAATGTGGGATTCGCAGCCAGAGGATGTTGTGATGGACACAGGAATAAACAGCTTTCAAAGCGGATTAGATAGATTCATGGAGGATAAGTCTACCAATGGTTACTAAGGGAAGAACCTCAGCAGGGTAATAATAATGCCGTAAAATCCACCCTCCAGAGCAGCCGTTTTCTCCAGGGGAACTGATCTCTGTAGCCTGAAGATCCTTTGTAATCCCATGAGATCTCCAAGCCACTGGTGACCGTTAACATGGTGGGTCACAAGGGAGGCTGATGTTGCCTGTGTTGGGCTAGGGTTGCCAAATCCCCCCCCCCGGTTTGCCAGGGGTCCTCCGTTTTGGGGGGGGGTTAAGCCCCACCCCCAACACCCACAGCCACCCATCTCTCTCCCTTTAAGTGTGTGGAACCCGTGTTTCCTCCCAAGCCCGATCTCCGCAAGCTTGCAGGGAAATGCCAGCTTCGTGCTCTTAAAAGGGAAACGCAGCTGCTCTTAAAGGGGAAATGCCGGCTCCTGCATTTAAAAGGGAAACGCCGGCTCCTTTAAGTGCAGGGAACTGCCATTTCTGGAGATCTGGTGCACGGGCAGGGGGGGGGCGACGTTTCCAACATGACGTCATCACCTGCACTCTGCAGGAGCGTAGCCGAAAGAGAGCCCTACAACATACCCGAAAGATGGTTGTCCAGACTCTGCTTGAAAATGTCCAGAGAAGGAGCACCCACCACCTCCCGAGGCAGTCTGTTGCACTGCTCAACCACTCTGACAGGAAGTTTCTCCTGATATTGAGCCGGTAAAGACTCCCTTGTCATTTCCACCCATTCGATCTAGTCTTGCAATCCAGAGCAAGAGAGATCTACTCCACCTTCCACATGACAGCCCTTCAAATACTTGAAGACTGCAATCCTGTCCCCTCTAAGCCTTCTCTTTCCCAGGCTAAACAGACCCAGCTCTTTCCGCCTTTCCTCATAAGACTTGGATTCCAGCCCTCTCACCATCCTGGTTGCCCTCTTCTGGACACGCTCGAGCTTGTCAACGTCCTTCCTAAAATGAGGTGCCCAAAACTGGACACAGGACTCCAGGTGAAGCCTGACCACAGCAGAATAGAGTGGAAATACCTGTGCCTTTGATTCTGTGCCTTTGATTCTTTTGTACCAAAGGGTAGGACTTTGCACTTCTCTCTATTGAAATTCATTTTATTTGTCTCAGCCCACTGTTCCAGGCTATCTACATCATTTTGAATCCTGACTCTGTCTTCGTCAGAATGAGCAATCCCACCCAGCTTCGTGTCATTTGCAGATTTGATGAGCATCCCCTCTATGTCTTCCTCCAGGTCATTTATAAAAACATTGAAAAACTCCGGGCCTAGGTCCGAGCCCTGCGGCACTCCACTCGAGACTTCCCTCCACGTAGACGCAGAGCCATTTACGAGCACTCGTTGCATACAATTTTCTCTGAGATGTGAGATATCTGTTGGCTGACTGGCCACACTGTTCCCTTACGTGACATTACCTCTGCAATAGGGTTGCCAGCCTCCAGGTGGGGCCTGGGGATCTCCTGCTTTTACAACTGATCTCCAGTCAGCAGAGATCAGCTCCCCTGGAGAAAATGGCTGCTTTGGAGGGTGGATTCCGTGGCATTGTACCATGCTGCGATCTCTCGCCTCCCCAAACCCCGCCCTCTCCTGGAACCACCCCCAAAGTCTCCAGGTGTTTTCCTACCCAGACCTGGCAACCCTACTCTGCAAACATGAGTTCTCTTTGCAACCTCCCATCCCCTAGCAACAAATTAGCTGGTGAGGGGGCTGCTTTGACTAAGCTGGGACTTTTGCAGTGCATTCCTTTTAAGGGCTGACTCCGCCTTTCCCGCAGGGGGTTGGACTAGATGACCTGCAAGTAGGGCTGCCAAGTCCCCCCAGTTCTATGATTCTATGATTCTATGATTCCTTCTTCCCTTATAGCTTGTCTGACCTCGCTCCTCTCACTTTGCTTCAGGGAAAGCTGAGGCACAGGAGGAGGAGGAGAGATTGGATTCATACCCCGCCCTTCACTACTCAAGGAGTCTCAGAGCGGCTTACAGTCTCCTTTCCCTTCTCCTCCCCACAACAGACACCCTGTGAGGTAGGCGGGGCTGAGAGAAAAGAAGAAGAAGAAGAGATTGGATTTATATCCCACCCTTCACTACCCAAAGGAGTCTCAGAGCAGCTTACAATTTCCCCCCACCACAATAGTGTCAAACCCTGCTATGCTACCCTCACTTGGGTTGCCATAGTTTTTTGGGGGAGGGCATTCCTGCAGATGGGGGTGAGTGTGTGAGGGAGTGAACGAGATCTTTGCTTTTAGAGGATGTAATTTTTCCTAACACAGGTGACTTTCTGGATCTTGCATACAACTCAATAAACTTTCACTGCCTAAAGAGAGTTGTTGACTGTGAGGTAGGTGGGGCTGAGAGAACTGCCCTTGAGAGAACAGCTCTGAGAGAACTTGTGGCTGACCCAAGGTCATACCAGCATCTGCATGTGGAGGAGTGGGGAAATCAAATCCGGTCCTCCCAGATTAGAGTCCACGCACTTAACCACTACACCAAACTGGCTCTAATAACACATTTCCTCTCTCAATTTTTGTATCAAGTGGCTGTGGGGAGGGTGTGTATGCAACTAGCCAACTTTCTCCAAGAAGCCCCAGAAATGCCACGCCAAATACAGATTAGGTTGGGAGTGAGTTTTCCCGTCACTGCTCCAAAGACTCCTGTTCCTTCTCAGGCAGCTTAATTCTCCCGGAATGTCTGCGCTTGAGAAACGTCCCTGTTTTTTTGCCTGGCATGAAGAACAGGCCTGCAATAAATTATTCTCTTTCTTCCTAGGAAGTCGATAGAAATCCCCAATGTCAGGCAGCGGCAAAGGAAGTGTGTCGCTCCGATTTATATCTCCACCCTCGGGCTCCATTAGGAGCTCTGATCAACCTGTTAATTGCCTCCTCAGCAGAGATCATTAATTTATTGGTCCTTTCGTAGCTGCCGGGTGGGGGGGGGGGGGTCTTTTTAGCTGCCGCAGCAGATGCAGAATCTGAGAGACTCAGTCGCTCCAAATGCAGGGGAGGCAGAAACTTTTATTGAAGTTGGTAAAGCAAGAAGCCCAAAATGTACACGGATGTGCGCACATCATAGAACACGGCGAAGCTGCTGTGAAGCTGGCTGCCCGCAGAAACCGCACGGGGCTCCTAAATGGACAGAGGCAAACACTGCTTGGAGACTGCCTGCCCTGGAAGAAGAAGAAGAAGAGATTGGATTTATACCCCCTGTCCTTCACTACCCAAAGGTGTTTCAGAGCGGCTTACAAACCCCTTTCCCTTCCCCTCCCCACAACAGACAACCTGCGAGGTAGAAGAAGAAGAAGAGATTGGATTTATACCTCGCCCTTCAGTACCCAAAGGAGTCTCAGAGCGGCTGACAAACTCCTTTCCCTTCCCCTCCCCACAACAGACACCCTGGGAGGTAGGTGGTGCTGAGAGAGCTCTTCACAGAAACGGCTCTTTTTTAAAGAACAGCTCTTATCAGAGCTATGGCTTGCCCAAGGTCATCCAGCCAGGTGCAAGTGGAGGAGTGGGGAATCAAACCCGGTTCTCTCAGATTAGAGTCCGCACACTTAACCACCACACCAAACTGGCTCTTGTGCTGGGCTGCTTGCGCGGGGGGGGGGGGGGGGGCGAGGCTCCACCCTGCTCTGGAACGGACCTTCCCGTCTTGCTCCTTCTGCACCGCTCCTTCTCGATTCACATCATGCAGAGAGCACAAGCAGATCCTGATGGAGAGAAAAAACAGAGAGGTTTTCTCTCGGCCGCCTCCCCTCCCATGTCTTTGGCTTTCTGTTTTTGCAGAACATCCTTCATCAGTGGATTCTGTACCTGCTTAGTTTCTGCACACATGAAGCTGCCTTATACTGACTCAGACCCTCGGTCCATCAGGCTCAGTCTTGTCTGCTCAGACTGACCGTGGCTCTCCAGGGTCTCTGGCAAAGAGGTCTTTCACATCACCTCCTACCTGGTCCTTTTCAACTGGAGATGCCGGGGATTGAACCTGGGACCTTCTGCATGAGCCACGGCCCCTTCCCATGGCTCTCCAGGGTCTCAGGCAAAGAGGTCTTTCCCATCACCTCCTGCCCGGTCCTTTTAACTGGAGATGCTGCCAGGGATTGAACCTGGGACCTTCTGCATGAGCCACGGCCCCTTCCCATGGCTCTCCAGGGTCTCAGGCTGAGGTCTTTCCCATCCCCTCCTGCCCGGTCCTTTTAACTGGAGATGCTGCCAGGGATTGAACCTGGGACCTTCTGCATGAGCCACGGCCCCTTCCCATGGCTCTCCAGGGTCTCAGGCTGAGGTCTTTCCCATCCCCTCCTGCCCGGTCCTTTTAACTGGAGATGCTGCCAGGGATTGAACCTGGGACCTTCTGCATGAGCCACGGCCCCTTCCCATGGCTCTCCAGGGTCTCAGGCAGAGGTCTTTCAGGAGTTTGTGATGGCAACCGGATGGAGGTGGAAACACTTACTTCAATGACATCAATGTCTGCATTGTTGAAGTCGATGTCCAGCAGTTTGGGGAGAGGGACGCCCCCTCCTAACACACCTGCAAGCAGAAAGAAGAAACTCTCTTGGGTTTCCAGACAAGTGGAGACCGGGGGGGGGTTCCTCTCCTCTGTTGTTGTGTTCCCTGCCACCAGTTTTCACCTCGTGCAGAGTCTGGGGTCTGGCTTGGGCAAAAGAATAGTTCAGGCATTTCCAGAGGGGCATGGAGAGTTCTTGTTAAGCTAGCAACATTTACAGCAGGGGTCCCCAGCAATCCTCCCTCTAAGCTATGGAATCCTGTGAGCAAAAATCTACTTTGTGAGCTCCTGGCATTAAAGTGGTGAGCAGGTGATTTGGCTGCTGCATCAATTAGTTTGCTCTGGAGCCCTCCTTCCTAAGCTAAGACAAAAATGTGTGAGCCAGAGGCTGAAAAACTGTGAGCTAGCTCACACCAACTCAGCTTAGAGGGAACACTGGCTCCCAGTCTTTTTTGAGCCTGAGGGCACCTTTGGAATTCCGACACAGGGTTAGGGGCGTAGCTACAAAATGGCTGCCATAAAATGGCTGCCGCATGAGGTGGAACCAATCATAAAATGTCCAGGAGTAAGGTTATACAGAACTTTAGTAGTAACTCTTCAACATTTCGATTCCATGTAACAAGTTGCCTTTTAAATTGAACATGTTCTTTAAAAAATATTTTCTTGCATACACCCGTACACACATAAGTATGTATTTTATTGTTGAATGTTTTATGGTAAACCACTCTGAGATCACATAGGAGAAGATGTGGTACAAAAAACCCGTAATAAATTAATAAATAAAAATAAATAACTATACATATTGAGCTATCTAAGAAACCTTCATCTGGCAGTATTTGTCTTTATTTTGAAGGCATCTAACCCGCCTATTCCCTTTACATGAATTGGGCAAAAGCGCCATCCACCCTTCCTGTTTTCTATAATCTCTTGGTGGGTGCCCGCGGGTGCCATGTTGTTAGGTGCCCGCGGGTGCCATGTAAGAAACCCCTGATTTATAATATGGGGTGGTGTGGTGGGAACGCCCCTAGGGCTTTAAAAATTTCCTTCCCATTTGATCTGCAACATTTTTCTGAAGTTGTAGCTCTGAGCTTTTTGTTTCATGAAATGCAAACCACAGGCCCGTTAACTCCCTTCTCCCTGCCATAACCATCCCATTTCAGGCCAAGGGCAGGGACTTCAGGGCAGAGCCTACTGATGCCGAACTCTAAACCGCAGTGGTTGGAAGGTCCTTCTTACTGTTCATTGCTGGAAGGAAGGCGATCTCAAAAATCTTGCCAACCAATCCCTCCAGGAGCGAAACCTGTGTCAACAAGAGAAGAGGTTGAGCATTCTCATCTTATCCAAGGGCAGTAAATATCTACAACTCCCCCCTCCCTCCCATCCCAGGGGGACTGGATTTAACAGCGCCTACATTTTAGAGCTGAGGGCGCTTTCAGTCAGTCTCAGCTGCAGACCCTCTGGGCTCTGAATTCTTGACTTTGCAGTGCACTCCAAGAATTACTGTTTGCTGCAAACTTCCCCTAGAATCCAGAAAAGTTTTTTTCTCGGCCTCAGGTAGAAATTTTGAGACTGCTGCTGAATCTTCCTTAGAGGTCAGACGTGCTTGCGAGGTGGACATAGATATTCTTAGAGACAACCAAAGGTGTTTCATTTCACGGGTCCCCAGCCTTTCCGAGCCTGACGGCACCTTTGGAATTCTTTTGACACAGCACGGTGGGCGCAGTCGCAAAATGGCTGCCACAAGAGGCAGAGCCAGCCACAAAATGGCTGCCGCAGCTTATCTTCAGTTGTACAGGAAAGATGGTTCTGCTGTACTGGCAGCTGCTGTCAAAGCAACATTTTCAACAATCTGCACAGCTGGAAAGGTGTCAATAGGCACTCTGATGCCCGTGGGCACCCCATCGGGGACCCCTGGTCTATCTGCATGCAGCAGATTTCTGGTGAAATCAATTCCTGGCGAAGAAGAAGAAGAAGAAGAAGAAGAAGAAGAAGAAGAAGAAGAAGAAGAAGAAGAAGAAGAAGAAGAAGAAGAAGAGGAGGAGGACGAGGAAGGAGGAGGAGGAGGAGATTGGATTTATACCCCGCCCTTCACTACCCAAAGGAGTCTCAGAGCGGCTTACAAACTCCTTTCCCTTCCCCTCCCCACAACAGACACTCTGGGAGGTAGAAGAAGAAGAAGAGATTGGATTTATATCCCACCCTTTACTACCCGAAGGAGTCTCAGAGCGGCTTACAAACTCCTTCCCCTTCCCCTCCCCACAACAGACACCCTGTGTCAGGTAGGTGGGACTAAGAGAGCTCTTTTTCAAGAACAGCTCTTATCAGAACTATGGCTTGCCCAAGGTCATCCAGCAGCTGCAAGTGGAGTGGGGAATCAAACTCGGTTCTCCCAGATTAGAGTCCGCGCACTTAAACACTACACCAAACTGGTTCTCCAGACAATCCAGAAGAAGAAGAAGAGGAGGAGTAGGAGATTGGATTTGTACCCCGCCCTTCAGTACACAAAGGAGTCTCAGAACGGCTCACAAACTCCTTTCCCTTCCCCTCCCCACAACAGACACCCTGTGAGGTAGGTGGGGCTGAGAGAGCTCTCTCGAGGACTGATCTTGAGAGAACAGCTCTGACAGAACTTGTGACCGACCGAAGCTGACATCAGCAGCTGCAAGTGGAGGAGTGGGGGAATCAAACCCGGTTATCCCAGATTAAGGTCTGCACTCTTAACCACTACACCAAACTGGCTGTGTGTGAACATATAGAGTGATGCATCTGCACAACTGACCACAGCTATCAGTTTCAATGTATCTCTCCCACATGCCAGTGATATGCTCAAACTCATTTATAACATTGATGAACAGAGTTCCATCAACATTCTTTTAACATAAGAACGTAAGCCAATGTTGGTTCAGGCCAATGGTCAATCTAGTCCAACACTCTGTCACACATTGGCCAAAAATACCAGGGGCCATCAGGAGGTCCACCAGTGGGGCCAGGACACTAGAAGCCCTCCCACTGTTGACCCCCCCCCCAAGCACCAAGAAGACAGAGCATCCCTTGCCCCAGAGTCCCTATCTATACCTTGTGGCTAAGAGCCACTGATGGACCTCTGCTCCATATGCTTATCTAATTCCCTTTTGAAGCCGTCCATGCTTGTAGCCGCCACCACCTCCTGTGGCAGTGAATTCCATGGGTAAACCACCCTTTGGGTGAAGAAGGACTTTCTTTTATCTGTTCTAACCTGACCGCTCAGCAATTTCATTCAGTGCCCACGAGTTCCAGTGGTGTTTTACCAGGACCACACACATGAGCAATCTGTAAGACACCACACAAACATGCAAAAGTCTCCGAATCTCCCTACGAGCTTATGCATACTGAGGTTACTTGTTTTGCAGCGCTGTATCAATCAGCATTTCTGCTTCACAAAGAAACGATTTGAAGGAACTGAAAGCCGTCCTCGAATCAACTGCAGAATTCATCTTTCATGGTTAAACTAGAATGATTGGATGAGGTGTGAAAAGCAGCGCAGACAGAAAATCCAGAACGGTAAAGGAACGGAAGGAGAGAGGTCTGCTACTTATCCCTAATTTTGCATTCTTACATCAAATTTCCCAAGGGACGAAGACGCCACGGTGATGTGCGTTCTGTGGAAACAAAAGGGAAGGTTCAAGGGAAGGAGAGTCAAACAGATCCAGCACTCGGCTGTTGACTAGCACTGCCTGGAGTGCTGGTCTATGACCGTAGCAAGCAATTAATTCCTTTATTATTTACTGTATTTTCCACTCCTTTAGCAAAGTACCCCGGGTGGCTTGCACAAAGTAAAACTTTAACAAACCACAAACCTTCTAGCCTCAGGCTAAAAATATAAAGAAGAAGAAGAGATTGGATTTATACCCCGCCCTTCACTACCCAAAGGAGTCTCAGAGCGGCTTACAAACTGCTTTCCCTTCCCCTCCCCACAACAGACACCCTGTGAGGTAGGCAGGGCCGAGAGAGCTCTGACAGAATCTTTTTCAAGAACAGCCCTGACAGAACTATGGCTTGCCCAGGGTCATCAAGCAGCTGTACGTGGAGGAGTGGGGAATCAAACCCAGTTCTCCCAGATTAGAGTCCGTGCACTTAACCACGACACCAAACTGGATTGGATTTATACTCCGCCCTTTACTACCCAAAGGAGTCTCAGAGCGGCTTCCAATCTCCTTTCCCTTCCCCTTCCCACAACAGACACCCTGTGAGGCAGGTGGGGCTGAGAGAGCTCCGACAGAAACTGCTCTTTTCCGAGAACAGCTCTTGTCAGAACTATGGCTTGCCCAAGGTCATCCAGCAGGTGCAAGTGGAGGAGTGGGGAATCAAACACCAAAGCTTCAAAGCCCACTGAAACATTAGCAAAATGCAGCAGTAAACTGATAAAAAAAACCAACAGTCCAGCCATCCGGCCCTGAAAACAATAAAAGCAAGAAAGACAAAGAAAGGAGTAATAAAAAATAAGGATACAATAATAATGCCTCCCCCAAAGCACGAGGCCCTCTGTCTCTGCCACCTAGGATGGCTACCCTTCAGGATGAGCCTGAAGCTCTGCCACCTCATCTCCGGACCACAGAGATCAGTTGCCTTGGAGAAAATGGCTGCTTTGGAGGGTGGACTCTGTGGCAGCACATGTCTGCTGAGCCCCCTCCTCAAACTCAAGCTCTGAACACCACCCTCCAATATCCAGGAACTTCCCAAGATGGAGTTGACAACCACGTCTGGACTGGCCTACGAGGGTCTGTGTGGATTCTAGGGCATTCCACCCCGTTGTGGTCCCTCCTTTCCCCCAAGCCCTGCCTTCCCCAGGTTCCACCTCCAACTCTCCAGCAATTTCCCAGCTCAGAGTTGGTAATCTGCACATTCTGATTCGCACTTCTCCTTGGCCAATGTGTGAAGCAAAGGATGAGGATCCGGGCTTTTTTTTTCTTCTGGAAAATGAGGCGCCGGAACTCTCAAGAGGAAAAGTCATTTTTAATAACTTTATTTTTAACATTTTCAAAAGAAACAATACAATCCAACTAGTATATTCTTATGTTTTACAAAACTGAGCTCCATTTCAACAACAAACTCCTTAAAAAATGAACGGTTAGGGTTAGGGTTAGGTTTGTCATTTCGGATTCTCAAGACTTCTGCATAATGTTTTGCAGTTATTGTATGTTTTGATACGTTATACTTGATCTTAATAAACATTTCAAAAATGAAAAAAAATTAACAGTTATCCAATAAGCTGGAACCTCTCAAAAGAATACAAAATCAACATATTTTGAAGGTAAGGCACTGCTTTTGTCTTTCTCATTTGCAATATATTCAAAAAATACAAACCATTTTTTTAACAAAGCATTCCTTCTTAGTAGGATTTTCTACTGATAACAATTGTGAAGCCAGTTTGTCCCACAACTTTAAGAACCACTGTTGTACGGTAGGGGTTTTGTCTGTTTTCCACATCTTTGCAAGCAATGTTTTAGCAACAATTAACATTAGTGAGATAAGTTCTTTCTTAGTAGAGGAAAACTGATTGCTTTCCCAATGATTAAGCAATATAGTCTCTGGCTTATTAGGTAGTGGTAATCCTAATATCACTTCCATTTTCAAAACTATGGAAGACCAACATTCCTGAACTCTTGGCCAGGACCACTAGCAGTGAAATAGGGATCACATTTGGCCTCAAACATTCTAGCACTTTGGGTCTTTTATAGATCCTGAATGATACAATTTTAGGGGTGTAATGTACCATTATAATTTTGTAATCTGATATTCAACAATTTAGTGACACATAGGGTGCGTTCAGATGCGCCGTTTCATCCGGCCTAAACTGCTCCGGTTGGAACCGTTGCTGTTTATGCCGGCTGAAACGCGATCACACTTACCTCCTGACTGTGGATCCTATCGCTGTATGCCCATTCACATGCAGCGGGCGTTGGCTTTTTTTAAAAAAACCTCAGTTTGAGCATGCGCATAGGCAGCCATCCACAGAATGGCGATCTTTGCACATGCGTAAAAAAAACCATCTTACATTGAAACTTTAAAGGTAAGGACTTACCTTTAAAGTTTAAAGACCAAACTGGCCTCCCTGAAGTCCCGGACTCCTCCAAAACGTTAGACTAAGGACCTTTTTTAAAAAAAAAACCAAACAAACGCCAGGACGAAGCTTCACCCAAGCGCATATCGCCGACTTTTTTTAAAAAAATGGTGGCCGAAAATCGGAAGCCTCAGGCTTCTGAACGGAAGTGGCTCTGCAACAGTGGAGAGCGATCAGACGGGGGTAAAGCAATTACAACCGTTGTACTCAGGATACCACCACATGGGGACCTAGTGGCAGAATACAACGGTGTAAAGCTCTTTGCAACGGTTAGGGACGGAAGGCAGATGTTCTACGTGTGAACGCCGGTAAGTACACTGATTACAACCGGCACCTATTCCGTTGCAAATGCCCCATCTGAACGCACCGATAGACTGGCTGACCATATTTTTCCCCATTGCTCTTGAGTTAAGGATATTTCGCAATCCTGGTGCCAGGCCTGTTGCCGCGCTGAGAATGTGTTCCACTGTTTACAGGCTAAGGCCTCGTACAATTTTGAAATTATTCCTTTTTGTTCTAAGCAACCTTTTCAAAAAGAATTTTGTCGAAGAGGTTCTGGACATTCCAGCGCATTCCCTTAGATAAAAGGCTCTGATGAGGATAAAGATTTGTATTGGGGGAGGAGGGGATCGTACTCACTTGTCAAGCTCGACGCCAATCTTCAGCTTGTTGTCTTCGACGGAAAACTTGGCCATCAAAGACGTGTCCTATCGTGAGAAAGGGGGAAACGTCTGCAATCAGGTCCAAGGGCGGACTGGGGAAGTTGCCAGTGGACCATTGCTGTCCAGGAACAAGCTGAGCCAGGCAACGGCAGTCGACACCAAACTGACAGCCCCCAGGCCTGGGTGGGGTGGAGTCCCCTGATTTCAGCGGCTTCCCCCCCCCCGCCACAGAGGAAACCCTGCCCCTAAACAGGAACGTTGCCACTCAACATCCCTGACCCAGACATCACAGTACTCACAATGCTTAGGACACAGAGGGATTGGTGAGCATCATTTGGCTTGGACGCCAACACTTCGGCAGTGGCGGTGAGATGGATGAGGCCTTTGTCTTTCTGCAGTTTCACTGTGGGGACATCAGCGACGGACACCTTCAGAATGAGAGACCGTGGCTCTGGGAACATCTGGAACACCTGTAGGTAGCCGTAAGGGAGGAAGGAAAAGAAGAAAAAGAGGAGGAGGAGGAGATTGGATTTATACCCCGCCCTTCACTACCCGAAGGAGTCTCAGAGTGGCTCACAATCTCCTTTCCCTTCCCCTCCCCACAACAGACACCCTTCTGAGGTAGGTGGGCCTGAGAGAGCTCTCTTGAGGACTGCTCTTGAGAGAACAGCTCTGAGAGAACTTGTGAGTGACCCAAGGTCACACCGGCAGCTGCATGTGGAGGTCTGAAGAATCAAACCCGGTTCTCCCAGATTAGAGTCCACGCTCTTAACCACTACACTGGCTACACCACTACACCAAACACAAAGCACATGGCATTGGCCCATATGGGCGGCCTGCTAAGCTTTGTCTCGCCAGCCACACCAAGCCAAGAGCTGTGGGCACCACGTTGGATCTCCGTCTCCATCCTGGCTGGGTTCTGCAACTGGGCCTTCATACTCCCCCAGCCCCAAGAGGATCAAATTGCTCAGATACAGGCTGTCTGGATTCTCGAGCTCCGGGCCCAGCCGTGCCCCACCTGAAGATCTCGCAGCAGGGCTTGTTGTCCATCTGTGTGGCACTTACTTGCAAAGTTCAGATGGCACCCACACTGAGCAGACTTACCGCTGGAATCAAAGCCCCAAGAGTTGACGTTGTCAATGGAGGAAGTTCAGGGAACTAGTGAAGAAAAAGGACACATGAACACTAGAAGCTGCCTTACACCGAATCAAACCATTCACCCATCAAGGTCAATATTGTCAACTCAGACTGGCAGTGGCTCTCCGGGGTCTCAGGCGGATGTCTTTCCTATCACCCACTGCCAGATCCTTTAACAGGCAATGCCCGGGACTGAGAATGGGCCCTTCTGCATGCCAAGCAGAGGCTCCGCCACTGAGCCACGGGTTCCTTCAAAAGTATCCACAGGAAGCTGCCTTATATTGAATCAGAACCTTGGTCCGTCAAAGTCAGTCTTGTCTACTCAGACCGGCAGTGGCTCTTCAGAACCTCAGGTAGAGATCTCTCACATCGCCTGCTGCCTAACCTGTTTAACTGGAGATGCTGCCAGGGATTGAACCTGGGCCCTTCTGCATGCCAAGCAGAGGCTCCGCCACTGAGCCACGGGTTCCTTCAAAAGTATCCACAGGAAGCTGCCTTATATTGAGTCAGACCCTTGGTCCGTCAAAGTCAGTCTTGTCTACTCAGACCGGCAGTGGCTCTTCAGAACCTCAGGTAGAGATCTCTCACATCGCCTGCTGCCTAACCTGTTTAACTGGAGATGCTGCCAGGGATTGAACCTGGGCCCTTCTGCATGCCAAGCAGAGGCTATTCCACTGAGCCACAGCCCCTTCCCATAGCTCTCCAGGGTCTCAGGCAGAGGTCTTTCCCCATCACCTACTGCCTGGTCCTTTTTAACTGGAGATGCCGGGGATTGAACCTGGGACCTTCTGCATGCCACGCAGAAGCTCTACCACTGAGCCATGGCCCCTCTTTACAGCTCCCCAGGGTCTCAGGCGGAGGTCTTTCCCATCACCTCCTGCCTGGTCCTTTTAACTGGAGATGCCGGGGATTGAACCTGGGACCTTCTGCATGCCAGGCAGAGGCTCTGCCACTGATCCACAGCCCCTCCCCAAAGAAGAGGGTCTGAAGAAGAAAACCAGCTATTTCATGGAATGTGCAAAGGATGCACGTGGGAAACCTAGCCCTTCGTAGGTTGTTCCTCAGCTTAATTCCAGCAGCGCAGGCTTTGTGTTACAGCAGGATAACACATGCTAGAAGTTCTCACACATGAGGCTGCCTTCTACTAAATCAGACCCTCAGTCCATCGAGGTCAGTATTGTCCACTCAGACTGGCAGCTGCTCTTCAGGGTCTCAGGTTACAGGTCTTTCACACCACCTACTGCCTGGTCCTTTTTAACTGGAGATGCCGGGGATTGAACCTGGGGCCTTCTGCATGCCAAGCTGATGCTCTGCCACTGTGCCACAATCATTCCCCTCACAGCCCCTTCCCAGCTTAATCTAAACCAGGATGTACCATAACTGAGACTGAGCCATTGAACCCCAGGACTGTGACCTGGGTCCTGTGCATCAAAAAACGCAAGTGCTTTTGAGCATATGATGAATGCTACCACACTTAGACACCACACAGGTGAGACTCGGAATCTCTCTTTCTAGTACTGAGGACAGGCTGGTGCTAAGCCATCATGCCTTGACTTCAGATACAAATCAAAGAATCATAGAATGTTAGAGTTTGAAGGGACCTTGCAGGTCATCTAGTCCAACCCCCTGCACTCTGCAGGAGCAGAGCCGAAATCAAAAGTGTCATTGCTAGAAGGAGGAGAAGGAGGAGGAGATTGGATTTAGACCCCAACCTGCCCTCAGAGTAGCTTACAATCTCCTTTCCCTTCCCCTCCCCACAATGGACACCCTGTGAGGTAGGCGGGGCTGAGAGAGCTCTTTCCAGAACTGCCCTTGAGAGAACAGCTCTTGTCAGAACTACGGCTTGCCCGAGGTCAATCCAGCAGCTGCAAGTGGAGGAGTGGGGGAATCAAACCCGGTTCTCCCAGATTAGAGTCCGCGCACTTCGCCACGACACCAGCCTTTCCCTGTCCTCCCGTCTCCCCCCTTCTTCCCGTCCTGAGTTCACAGGCCCCGCCCACAGCATGAGCTTTGCTACTCACCATCCCGTCAGAGATGTCGATGTCCAGGGCCCCTTGCTTCTGCAGGACAGCCAGCACTGAGCTGAGGAAGTTGACTGAGAGTCCCAGCTGGGAATTTGATGTATCAGCCATGGGGGGCATGGGGGGCATTGGAGGAGCCGGGCCCCTCGGCGGCATGGACACGGCTGCTGGCTTGCCCAAGGGGTAGTCAAGGAGGGGCCCAGCCACCTGCCCCACAACAGTCTAGAAGAAAGAGGGGGAGGTAATTAGAAGTTGCAAAGAATGCTGGGAGAAGACGTCCATCTTTGCCTCTAGCCTGTCTAGTGATAGGAGTCTAGTTTTGGGCAGGGTAATCCCACGATCCCCTACCTTTTTGACCCTGTGGGCACCTTTGGAATTCTGACACAGTGTCTCGGGCGCAACCACAAAAGTTATGAGATCCCTTCCCAGGGAAACCTGGAAGTGACATCAGTCCCCTCTAGGACTCACTGACAACTCTGTGGTTTTAGCATAGAGTTTCCAGTGATCCCTAAGGAGGACGAACGTCATTTTGAGCTTTCCCCCGAACGTGATGTCATGATGTCACCTATGGCAGCAACCCTCCCCCCACGTTCCTGGGCCCCATCTCAATGCTGGAAACAAGACAGAACTCCGGAAATCGGGGACTGGATAAAGAAATTACTATTTATGGTTGAAATGGACAAAATGACAAGGAAAGTTAAGAATCTTGAAGCAGAAGAATGTTATGCAGACTGGAAAGATTTTAAAGATTACTTAGAGAAATATTGGGATGTAAAGGACAATTTAATTTGCTTTGACAATTATTGAAAAGTTAATGTTATTAGAAGAAAGTTCATTATAAGAAAATAATAGTAGAAGGAAGTGTTACCGGTAGACTATGGTTGAAGGATAAGGGGGAAATAAAGAAAATTTAAGGAATGGGCTGGAGGTTGGAGGACTGTGGGAAGCCAGAGGGGGTGGGATAATGGGAGAAAGGATGTATAACAATTAGTAATATGATGTGTATTTGACTTAATAATATATCCTAATAAATTGTTTTGGGGAAGAAGAAGAAAAAGTGCCATGAGGCCAGCAGTTTTTTAAATGGCTCAATTGTCCCCTAAAGTGTTGTTGGTAACCAGGGGTGGCCGCCATCGCATCTAGTTTGGCCCTCAGGTTTATTACAGCACAGACTGGGATTCCCTGCCCTAGACAGTCCTTCGTGGATCGTCAGCTCATCCATCCTAACTGCATTGGCCCTGGTTCCCCCTTGCCTCGGAGTATCTGTTTTCATTCAATCTGGTATGCAGATTTTCCTGTGTCAGGACTTGCCTCAGCGGTCATTAGCTGCCTGAGTCAAGTAATTCATGTCAAGGTGATAAATACAGAGGGGGAAACAGGGGCGGGGAAACTGACAGAGATCAAATTGTCTGCGTATTGTTCCCTTCGAATCGGAAGCGGAGGAAGGAAAAGGTGCCACTCAAAACCACATTTGGATTCCCTGGGGCAACACTGCACTGACCGCGAAGTCACTCCTGACGGCCATAAATCTTTGCAGAAGATACCGTAAAACCGATGAGCGAAGAAAGTGAAAGTGGCATGCAGTGTGGAGGGAGATTAACCACCTCACGTGGCCGTGGAAAAACTGTGAGGAAACAGACGGGATCCGCCCTTGTCTGCCATTCCACACACACAAAGAACAACTGGTCTCCACTTAACCTCCCTCTCGGATTGTTTCAAGCCAAACAAGCCTAGAAAAGCTCAATTCAAACCTACCTCCTGCCGCCCTGGTAGAAGTTGGTTCATACCCATAGACACCCCAAATAACTCTTTTCTGGAGTCTTGCTTGTGACAGCCGGCGGTGACCCAGACCAAATAAAGTCTATCGAAGTGGCAAGACTCATATTTTCATTTTGGAGCAAAGACAAAAAATAAAAATAAAATTGGACTTACGTTTAAATCAATTTCCAAGAAGTGCCCCGTGACCAGCGGGAGACTGGAGACCGTGTATTGGACACTCCCCAAGATACCCAGCGGGACCAGAGCTGTACAGATGGAGACACAGAAATCAGGGCTTAGAGACTCTCTGGCTTTTCTTCTTTGCTCTCCCAACTCATGGAAACCAAGGGCAACTATGGGGTGCCCCCGAGTTCCGGCTGGCTCCCGAGTTGGCCACGCCCAGCAGGAACTCATTAGCATAATAGGCCACACCCAACAGCAGGAACTCATTAGGATTGGCTACATTAGGGGTGTGTGGCCTAACATGCAAAGGAGTTCCTGCTACAAAAAAAGGCCCTGGGTTTTGACAATAAACAAAGTAAACAGAATAAGAAGCAAAAGGTGGGTGTGGCTGGATGAGCACACTTCTGGTAACATGGGGTGTGTGGCCTATAATGCCAATGAGCTGTGGTGTCATGGGTGTGGCCTAATATGCTAATGAGTTCCTGCTGTTGGGTGTGGCCTATTATGCTAATGAGTTCCTGCTGGGCTTTTTCTACAAACAGAGCCCTGGTCCTTAGCCCTGAGGACAAGCTGTATGCAAATCAGGGATGCCAGCCTCCAGGTGGGACCTGGGGATCCCCTGGGATTACAGCTTATTTCCAGAAATCATTTTTCCCTGAAGAAAATGGCTGCTTTGGAGGGTGGGCTCTATGGCATGGTGCCCCACTATTCTCCCCAGGCTCCACCCCCAAATCTCCAGGAGTTTTCCAACCTGGATCTGGCAACCTGACCCCTCCCAATCCCCTACCAGTGGCCAGGTGGGACCTGGAAACCCTAATCCAAATGTTGACTTTTATGCCTAAAGTCACATGAGAAGAAGAAGAAGAAGAAGAAGAAGAAGAAGAAGAAGAAGAAGAAGAAGAAGAAAAAGAAGAAGAAAAAGAAGAGGGGAGGAGGAGGAGGAGGAGATTGGATTTATCCCCCACTCTTCACTACCCGAAGGAGTCTCAGAGCGGCTCACAAGCTCCTTTCCCTTCCCCCTCCCCACAACAGACACCCTGCGAGCAGTGTTCCCTCTAAGCTGAGAAAGTGTGAGCTAGCTCACAGTTCTTTAGCCTCCAGCTCACACATTTCTGTCTTCGCTCAGGAAGGACGGGGCTCCAGAGCAAACTAACTTATGCAGCAGCCAAATCGCTCGCTCACAACTTTAATGACAGTCGCTCACAAAGTAGGATTTTTGCTCACAAGACTC
The DNA here is from genome assembly GCF_001447785.1 of Gekko japonicus. Taxonomy (NCBI): domain Eukaryota; kingdom Metazoa; phylum Chordata; class Lepidosauria; order Squamata; family Gekkonidae; genus Gekko; species Gekko japonicus. The sequence goes on along the minus strand of NW_015163179.1, from coordinate 174,112 downwards.
CACAGCTTAGAGGGAGCATTGCCTGTGAGGTAGGCGGGGCTGAGAGAGCTCCCTCGAGGACTGCTCCTGAGAGAACAGCTCTGAGAGATCTTGTGACTGACCCAAGGTCACACCAGCAACTGCATGTGGAGGAGTGGGGAATCAAACCCGGCTCTCCCAGGTTAGAGTCCGCGCTCCTAACCACTACACCAAACTGGCTCTGATAAGGGGCCTAGTTATGGTTGCCAACCTCCAGGTGGCACCTGGGGATCTCCTGCTATTATGCCTGATCTCTAGACAACCAAGATCAGTGGCCCTGGAGAAAATGACTGCTTTGGAGGGCGGACTCAGTGGCATTATACCCTGCTGAGGTCCCTCCCCGCCCCAAACCCCGCCCACTTTCAGCTCCACCCCCCAAATCTCCATGTACTTCCCAATCCAGAGCTGGCAACCCTGGGCCTGGTTGGTCTTTATCTGGGGTGGGTGGGGGGTCTCTATTTGTTATACCTTCCCCAAAACTACAGGCGACAAACAATTTTCATAACAGGAGGGCTGGAACGACCCTACTTTAATCAGTTGCCAACTCTGGGTTAGGAAATTCCTGGAGACTTAGGGGATGGCGCCAGGGGAGGGACATGGGTGGAGTGGAATACCATAGATCCCACCCTTGAAAGCTGCCACACACACCCCCCCCCCGAGGAACTGAACTCGGTTGTCTTGAGATGAGCTGGAATGCTGGGAGACCTCCAGGTAGCACCTGGGGGTTGGCAATCCTTACCCTCTCAGCCAGAATGCGATCGTCACCTTGTCATTGCCAACTATTTGGAAGAATAAATCGATGGAGCGCTTACAGTTCACAAGGCCCAGCTGATCGTTCACAAGGCCCAGGACCACGTCTAAGACGGGACAAAGCTGGGGAGGAGAAAAATCACCCTTCAAGTGGGACTTTCGTGGCAACAGATCAGGAGGCAGATTCACAAAACCCACAGAGCCCCCTGCCCGTCTCTGCCTGTCCCCCTTCCCCTTCCACCACTGCGTCAAGCCCCCTCCCCTTTCCATCCCCTCCCTGCCTTTTAAGCAAAGACCGTTGTGGGGAAGCCTCCCACCAAAATCATAGAATCATAGACTGGTAGAGTTGGAAGGGGCCTTGCAGGTCATCTAGTCCAACCCCCGGCACTCTGCAGGAGCATAGCCGAAAGAGAGCCCTACAACATACCCAAAAGAGGGTCAACCAGCCTCCGTTTGAAAATGTCCAACGAAGGAGCCTCCACCACCTCCCAAGGCAGTCTGTTCCATTGCTCAGCCACTCTTACAGTGAGGAAGTTTCTCCTGATATTTAGCCAGTAACGACTCCCTTGTCATTTCCACCCATTCGATCTAGTCTTGCGATCCGGAGCAAGAGATAATAGATCCGCTCCGTCTTCTACATGACAGCCCTTCAAATACTTGAAGACTGCAATCCTGTCCCCTCGAAGCCTTCTCTTTTTTAAATTGTGATTCCTTTGTAAATATGTATTACGTAACATATATGATCCTGCCAACCTAGCAGTTCAAAAGCAAGAAATTGCAAGTAGATAAATAGGTACCACTTCGGTGGGAAGGGAACAGCATTCCGTGCGCCTTGGTGTTTAGTCATGCCGGCCACATGACCACGGAAACGTCTTCGGACAGCGCTGGCTCTTTGGCTTGGAAACGGAGATGAGCACCGCAACCCTAGAGTTGGACGCGACTGGCTTTCGAGCAAGGGAACCTTTACCTTTACTTTTTAACATATATTAATGTTGGTTCAGTTTTCTTAATATCAACAACTAATTATGAATTGCGCTCAGTGTTCCCTCTAAGCTGAGTTAGGGTGAGCTAGCTCACGGTTTTTTGGCTTCCAGCTCACACATTTTTGACTTAGCTCAGGAAGGACGACTCCAGAGCAAACTAATTGATGCAGCAGCGAAATGGCTCGCTCACAACTTTGATGCCAGTAGCTCACAAAGTTGAATTTTTGCGCACAAGACTCCACAGCTTAGAGTGAGCATTTGCACTCTGTACATGCTCTGGGAAATTGTCCTGTGTTTTATCATTTTTTTTTAAAAAATCATGTATCGAATATAACCTGTTTTTTATTATTGTATTAGATCCCCCCTTCAGAGGACTTCAGAGGACGGCGGAAGACCGGAAGGCCTGGCATGATATGGTCCATGGGGTCGCAAAGAGTCGGACTCAACTGTGCGACTGAACAACAACAACAACAAGATCCCCCCTGAGGAAGCTGCATGCAAAACACTTAGGGGTTGTATAATTATTAAAGATTCCATTGCCCTCTACACCAATTTGTTCCTTCTTCTTCATCCGGCTGCAGTCTCGTCACTTACCAGTTCTGGGAGAAGTCTGCTAAGAACCCGAGCCAGTAGATTATCCACAATTGGAAGCAGGCTGGGGAGAAAAGACAGAACAATTTTTAAAATGCTGCAGAGGGTAGGGGTCCCAAATCCCCCCGGGGGGCGGAATTCCCCCCAGTTTTGAGCCCCGATTCCCGCTCCCACGGAATTGGGGCCCGGGGGAAACCCCAGCCCTGCGCGTGCGTCACCCGGAAGTGATGTCACACGCTGGGGGCGGGGCGACGCCATTTGAGGGGGAAACAAAGAGTTTTCCCCTCAAATGGCAGCCATTTGAGGGGAAAACTCTTTGTTTTCCCCTCAAATTTTTTTAATCGCAAAAGAGTTGCTGCGGGAGGTGGAGCCAACCACAACATGGCTGCTGTGGGAGCTGGAGCCAACCACGAAATGGCTGCTGTGGGAGGTGGAGTCAACCACAAAACGGCTGCTGCAAGAGCTGGCGCCAACCACGAAATGGCTGCTGTGGGAGGTGGAGTCAACCACAAAATGGCTGCTGCAGGAGGCAGAGTCAACCACAAAATGGCTGCTGCAGGAGGCAGAGTCAACCACAAAATGGCTGCTGCATGAGGGGGAGTGAGCCACAAAATGGCTGCTGCAGGAGGCGGAGTCAACCACAAAATGGCTGCTGCAGGAGGCAGAGTCAACCACAAAATGGCTGCTGCAGGAGGCGGAGTGAGCCACAAAATAGCTGCTGCAGGAGGCGGAGTCAACCACAAAATGGCTCCTGCAGGAGGCGGAGTGACCCACAAAAATGGCTGCTGCAGGAGGTACAACAAGCCACAAAATGTCACAGAGTAAGGACACACCTAAGTCGACTAGTAACTCTTCAACATTTCAGGCAGCCGCTCTTTTAAATATTATTTTAAAATATTTTATTTTATTTACTTTGTTTATATCCTGCCTTTCTCCCCAGTGGGGACCCAAAGCGACTTACATCCTCCTCCTCTCCTCCATTTTACCCTCACAACAACCCTGTGAGGTAGGACAGGCTGAGAGAAGGTGACTGGCCCAAGGTCACTCATGGGAGAGTGGCGATTCGAACCTGGCTCTCCCAGATCCTAGTCCAGCACTCTAACCACAACACCACACTTCTTGTACACACACAGCTTAAATTCAGTCACATGGTAAAGCTCTTTGAGCTTCGGTGGCAGCTACAGCCAAAGCATTTTTTTTTAAAAAAACTGCTCAGCCAATCAGAAGCCCCACTTGGCCCCACCCACTTTCTAAAAACATTTGAAGGGCACCAGGAAAGGAGTTGGCAGGTGGCTTGGCACCCACGGGCACCCTGTTGGAGACCTCTGCTCTAAACTGTCCCAGGGCTATCATTTGCATTGCAGAATGGGTTGAGTGTATCGGACATTTTTAAAGGATTGAGTCAAAGAATGCTAGGCCTTCTTGAGCCAATCCGGTATGCCCATAACACTTCAGGGAATGGGACCCAGTTTCCGCTGGCCCACGTATAAAACTCTGCTGGGCCAGCACTCACCCTCTGAGAAGTCGGATCTTGATCCCTCCGAGAAGGGTATCGCAGTGGTCGATCACCAGCTTGGGGTAGCCGGTGCCATCCATTGTCAGCCGAACGATCGCGGTGACGTTTACTTCCACTCCGACGTCGAGCAGCCCAAGGAGACTGCGGGAGAAGGAGAGGGCGCAATCTAGTTTTGCCAGTCTCAAGGTGGGTAGTACAAGAACTGAGGGTCACAGTGTTAGGAAGATATCGACAAATATATATCAGGCAGCCGCGACATAGCTCTCAAGTTCAATCGGGCAGCTGCAACATATCTCTCAAGTTCTATCAGGCAGCTGCAACATATCTCTCAAGTTCTATCGGGCAGCTGCAACATATCTCTCAAGTTCTATCGGGCAGCTGCAACATGTCTCTCAAGTTCTATCGGGCAGCCGCGACATGTCTCTCAAGTTCTATCGGGCAGCCGCGACATAGCTCTCAAGTTCTATCGGGCAGCTGCAACATATCTCTCAAGTTCTATCGGGCAGCTGCAACATATCTCTCAAGTTCTATCGGGCAGCTGCAACATGTCTCTCAAGTTCTATCGGGCAGCTGCAACATATCTCTCAAGTTCTATCGGGCAGCTGCAACATATCTCTCAAGTTCTATCGGGCAGCCGCGACATGTCTCTCAAGTTCTATCGGGCAGCCGCAACATATCTCTCAAGTTCTGAACTGGCAGAGACTGAGCAAGAGAGAGATCTTGGAGTTGTAGTGGATAACTCACTGAAAATGTCGAGACAGTGTGTGACTGCAATAAAGAAGGCCAATGCTATGCTGGGGATTATTAGGAAGGGTATTGAAAACAGATCAGCCAATATAATAATGCCCCTATATAAATCAATGGTGAGACCTCATTTGGAATACTGTGTGCAGTTCTGGGCACCACACCTTAAAAAGGATATTATAGCTTTGGAAAAAGTGCAGAAAAGGGCAACTCGAATGATAAAAGGGTTGGAACACTTTCCCTATGAGGAAAGGTTAAAGCGCTTAGGGCTCTTTAGCTTGGAGAAAAGACGACTGAGGGGTGACATGATCGAGGTTTATAAGATTATGCATGGGAAAGAGCAGGTAAAGAAAGAGGTACTTTTCTCCCTTTCTCACAATACGAGAACTCGTGGGCACTCCATGAAACTGCAGAGCGGTCGGGTTAGAACGGATAAAAGGAAGTACTTCTTCACCCAAAGAGCGATTAACACATGGAATTCACTGCCACAGGAAGTGGTGGGCGCTACAAGCATGGACGGCTTCAAAAGGGAATTAGATAAGCATATGGAGCAGAGGTCCATCAGTGGCTATTAGCCACAAGGTATAGGTAGGGGCTCTGGGGCAAGTGATGCTCTGTCTTCTTGGTGCTTGGGGGGGGGGTCAACAGTGGGAGGGCTTCTAATGTCCTGGCCCCACTGCTGGACCTCCTGATGGCACTGGGATTTCTGGCCACTGTGTGACACAGAGTGTTGGACTGGATGGGCCTTTGGCCTGATCCAACATTGGCGTCTCTTATGTTCTTATGTTCTTATGTTCTATCGGGCAGCTGCAACATATCTCTCAAGTTCCATCGGGCAGCCGCAAGATAGAACTTGAGAGATATATGTTCTCCTAAATAAGTTGTTATGTTTGCCTCAAGGGTTCCGATGGGACCGTAGAAAATATGCTGCTATCTTAAGAGTTTTATACTCACAAAGAGAATCTATTGCACCTTACGTCCTGTACGTACACCACTGTCCTTGAAAAAGATTGTATTCCATAGGGGTAAATTACTTGAGTCCCCTGGGACTAGTCGATGTGAACCTGACACGGTGCTGTTTGAATGTCTGAACATAATGTAAACCTGCCCTTTGATGTATTACTTTGGCGAACCTATGTTTGGTAATACTTGACACCAACATCTATACTAATACTATAGGGGAAAAAATAAAAATGAAAAGCACAAAATAGATCTACCCTAAACATATATCTATTATACACAGTATCATATATATTTTTACAACGTTAAGATTGTATAAATGACGTTTAATACATTAGGAAGGGAATAACTTCAGCATATGATGATCTAACCACTTCTGACTGTAAGTGCCAAAAAATCAGAATTCATCGGGAACTAGAACAGAAGAAACAATTTATTTATTTATTTATTTATTTTTGGATTTATATCCTGCCCCCCCCCAAAAAAAAAGGCTCAGGGCGGCTAACAACAGGGCATGAAAGCCAGAGTTAAAACAATAAAAACAGAATAAAACAGTATAATACAATACCATACGCTAAAATCTTGGTGCTCTAAAGGTCACATAGTTCATTAATGGCAAGATGGGGCTCTGGCGTTATTTATACCAGACCAACAACATGCATCCCAACAGCGCATACATCATCCAGGAACGTCTCGCACCCAATGATGCCCATACAAGTGGTGGTAAAGGTGCGGTGGTGGAAGATAACGGTGTTGGAATAGTGGTGGAGGAATAGTTATTATAATTAAGAAGTACAACCTGCAAATTCTGTCCGTATCTTATCTAGAATAAGAGACTATTTTTCAGACATTCCAGTGTGATACAATGTATTTTCTGAGTCCGTAATACTATCAGAGACTTTCTCAAGATTACAATATTCTCTGAGTTCGTTGTGCCAGTTCTGTATATTAGGGACAATTTTGTACTTCTTCACCCAAAGAGTGATTAACACATGGAATACACTGCCACAGGAGGTGGTGGCGGCTACAAGCATGGACAGCTTCAAGATAGAATTAGATAAGCATATGGAGCAGAGGTCCATTGGTGGCTATCAGCCACAAGGTATAGATAGGATCTCTCAGTCTGGGGCAAGTGATGCTCTGTATTCTTGGGGGCAACAGTGGGAGGGCTTCTAGTGTCCTGGCCCCACTGCGGGACCTCCTGATGGCACCTGGTATTTTTGGCCACTGTGTGACACAGAGTGTTGGACTAGATTGGCCATTGGCCTCATCCAACATTGCCTTCTCTTATGTTCTTATGTCTGGGGCAAGGGATGCTCTGTATTCTTGGTGCTTGGGGGGGCTCCTAGTGGGAGGGCTTCTAGTGTCCTGGCCCCACTGCTGGGCCTCCTGACGGCTCCTGGTATTTTTGGCCACTGTGTGACAGAGAGTTGGGCTAGATTGGCTATTGGCCTCATCCAACATTGGCTTCTCTTATGTTCTTATGTCTGGGGCAAGGGATGCTCTGTATTCTTGGTGCTTGGGGGGGGGGCAACAGTGGGAGGGCTCCTAGTGTTCTGGCCCCACTGCTGGACCTCCTGATGGCACCTGGTATTTTTGACTGTGTGACAGAGTGTTGGACTAGATTGGCTATTGGCCTCATCCAACATTGCCTTCTCTTATGTTCTTATGTCTGGTGCAAGTGAGGCTCTGTCTTCTTGGTGCTTGGGAGGGGGGCAACAGTGGGAGGGCTCCTAGTGTTTTAGCTCCACTGCTGGACCTCCTGATGGCCCCTGGTGTTTTTGGCCACTGTGTGACGCAGAGTGTCGGGCTGGAGGGTTCACTGGCCTGATCCAACATTGGCGTCTCTGATGTTCTTATGTTCTTTCCAACATACAGCTTTAAGACATTTAGCAAGTGTTAACATTATCATAAGCAATCCTTTACATGGTTTAAGGATTCTTGGAATATCCCATAAGTTAAGGAGAATAGTTTCTGGAGTTTTTGGAATGTCTCCCAGAATTACAACTGACCTCCAAGTGACAGAGATCAGGAGCCCTGGAGAAAATGGCTGCTTTGGAGGGTGGACTCTGTGGCATTATGGCTCACTGAGGCCCCTCCCCTTCCCTAAACCCCACCCTCCCCAGGCTCTACCCCCCAAATCTCCAGGTACTTCTCAACCCAGAGTTGTCAATCATAGCACAATATGAGCTGTTGTAGAGTCTACAAAGGTTTACTCAGGGCATGAGCTTTCGTGTACAAGGCACACTTTTTCAAATACATTGGAATGGTAGGTAAGGTTCAGACTTATAGACAGGGACGTAACAGCAAATTAACATGTCACATGATGCCCCAAAGTCTTTCAGGTGCTCCTAGACGCTTGCTCTTTTCTGCTGCTACAAACAGGCTAACACATAACATAACAGAAGCCATGTTGGATCAGACCAATGGCCCATCTAGTCCAACACTCTGTGTCATACAGTGGCTAAAACCCAAGTGCCATCAGGAGGTCCACCAGCAAGGACAGAACTCGAGAAGGCCTCCCACTGTTGCCCCCCAAGCACCAAGAATACAGAGCATCACTGCCCCAGACATAGTGTTCCATCTATTTTGTTGGTGTTCAGTCGCACAGTTGAGTCCAACTCTTTGCGACCCCATGGACACATTGTGGCTAATGGCCATTCATGGACCTCTGTTCTATATGTTTATCCAATCCATATGATTATCCAGTTTAATGGCTTGTTTTGTTATGTTGTTTTAATTGTAAGCTACCCCAAGCAAAACTCTGAAGAGGTTGCCTAGAAATATCCTAAATAAAGACTTTATTATTTAACAACACCAGTGAGTGACTGGTATATCTCTTATAGAAGAATAAAGAACTGACAGATAACTTCAAAGTACAGAAAGGAACAAGGCAAGGTTGTCCGTTATCACCGTTATTATTTATCTGGGTATTGGAAATACTTTTACAAAAAATACAGTACGATCAAGAAATAAAGGGCTTGACACATAAAGGACACCAATACAAATATCGAGCATTTGCAGACGATGTAATGTTTATAGTGGAGAACCCAACAGAAAAATTGACATTGCTTTTTCAAAAAATAAAGGAGTTTGGAGAATTGGCCGGCTTTTACGTAAATAAGAATAAAACAAAACTTATATGTAAAAACATGATCAAACAAAAACAAGTGGAACTACAAGAACTGGTACAATGTGAAGTAGTTAAAAAAACAAAATACCTTGGAATTGAATTAACGGCAAAAAATATAGACCTATATAAGAATAATTATGAGAAATTATGGATTAAGCTGACTCAAGACTTTAAGAAATGGGAGAAAATGAACTTATCACTGATGGGAAGAATAGCAGTTATAAAAATGAATGTCCTACCACGTTTGATGTTCCTGTTCCAAACAATACCAATTCTGCATAAAACGGATTTGTTGGCCAAGTGGCAACAAGAGTTGTCAAAATTTGTTTGGGCAGGCAAGAAACCAAGGATCAAAATGAAAATACTTTGTGATGCCAAAGAAAGAGGAGGTCTACAAATGCCAAATCTTAGACTATATTATGAAGCGGTTTGTCTAACATGGATGGATCAATGGGTGAAGCTTGAAAATGACAGATTGTTGGGGTTGGAAGGGCATGATTGTAGATTTGGCTGGCATGCATATTTATGGTATGACAAGATAAAAATGGACAGTTTTTTTAAACTTCACTTGGTGAGAAAAGCTTTGTATATGGTATGGACAAGATATAAGAAGTACCAGAGTGACTTAAGACCATTGTGGATTGTACCAGTAAAGCGATTTTCAGAGCTGGGGAGAAAGTGATTTTATATTGAAAATAAAACGTTAAAATGGAGGACACTCCAAAAAAGTTGGCAGAAACAACTCCGAGAAGAAGGGAAGTAGATGTTATTGCACTTATAGCGGAAGCCACCAAGCCGATTCTGGAGCAACTTGTTGGTATTAACCGTCAGCTTGCCAAGATAAATCAACAATTTGTGTCCCGGCAGCTCCAGTTGGCAACGATAGTAGAAAAAATGGAATTGGGGGCTTTTAAAGCGAAAGAAATTGACACTAAATTAAACAGCGATTTCAATGAGAAAAGGAGGAAAAGTACAAGAGAAACAGGAAAGATTTACAAGGACTTAATTCCTTCCTTGCAAGTGTTCTCAGAAAGTGTCACCTTAAATCCTGCTGAGAGAAAAGAGCTTGAATTCGCCTTCACAATCAAGAAACTTTTGAGGTGCCACTGGGCCCCGAGGGCGAGACCAGAGAGGAAGAGGCTCAAGATTGGCAGTTTTATCCCTTTGAAGATGGAGGAAGACTGGGCTGAAGAATCTGGAGTGAACGTCTAAGAAGTTATTAAAATTTTAGAGAGTCTTAGTGTAGATGTAAAGGCGGAAGGACTCTGAAAATTGCCTTTTTGAAGCAAGCTGGAGGAAATGCTCGGGAAATCTTCTCATAACAAGTAACAAACAAACTAACATATAAGCTTAGAAAGACAGGTTCTCACAAAGTATATTGTTTATTAACAGCTTTTCTTTTTTTTTATTACTAACAGAAGCTTAACAGGGAATGATCTCCTAACCTTGGGTATTTAGTGTAGTGTGAGTTGCTTTTCTTTCTCCCTAGTTCTAGTTACCCTTTTTCCTATTTTTTCTGGGTAGTTTTTGTAGTATTAAAAAAATAAAAAAATCCCCTCCTGGGGCTTAAAAAAAAAAAAGCAGGTGCAAGTGGAGGAGTGGGGAATCAAACCCCATTCTCCCAGTCCGCACACTTAACCACGACACCAAACTGGCTCTCATTATAGGGTTAATAGGCTAAGCCTGGCAACTGGCAGGAGGGCTGGGGCAAGGGACATGGGGGATAGGCAAGACATAGCTAACATACAGCTTGGAAGTGACAAAGGGTAGCTGTAGGAATTTCTGGAAGCTCTATGATTCCTAGAGCTGCCCACTATTTCTTCCAGGTTGTACTCAGAAGTGATGTTAAAAAAAAAATAATTCCTGCAGCTGCTCCGAGAGTCAGTGGGCAATGGAGCTGCCAGCAGGAGCCCTCCCATCTTGATCTGTCATCATGATACATGAACACGGTGCTACTCAAAGAATGCTGTACTGGGAGTAGGTCCCATTGAATACGCCTGAGTAGGATCCTGAGTAGACTTGCTCAGGGTTACTTCCGAAACGATGCAACAATTACGTAGCAGGGTCCCAGTGTCAGCAAGCTAAACATGGTAGTCTGGACCACAGTCCCCAATAACTGAACTAACTAACTTTGTGAATCATCTGCTCTGTTGCCTACGTAGAAAAACCCTCTTGCAGTGGCCAAGTATTGTCTGGGTTTGATTTCCGGGATCATGTCACTTCCCTGCTGAAGGATCGGCACTGGCTGCCCATTTGTTTCTGGGCATGGTTCAGAGAGCTGGCTCTTATCTTTAAGGCCCTACACTGTGTGGGGCTCAGGTATCCTGAAGGACCATCTCCTTCTCCTCCCATTCTGCCCAACCTCCCCTGTGGAGGGGCCATGGCTCAATGGCTGAGCACCTGCTTGGCATGCAGTAAGTCCCAGGTTCAATCCCCAGCATCTCCAGCTAAAATGGGCCAGGCAATAGTTGAAGTGGAAGTCCTTTGCCTGAGACCATGGAGAGCCATGGAGAGGGGCTGTGGCTCAGTGGCAGAGCCTCAGCTTGGCATGCAGAAGGTCCTGGGTTCAATCCCCGGCATCTCCAGCTAAAAGGACCAGGCAGGAGGTGATGGGGAAAGACCTCCGCCTGAGACCCTGGAGAGCTGCTGCCAGTCTTGAGTAGATAATTCTGACCTTGATGGACCAAGGGTCCAATTCAGTAGAAGCCAGCTTTGTGTGTGATCTTCTTCCTGTGTGTAAGATCCACCTCCAAACCCTGTTCATTCTGCCTGTTGAGGTGGGTGGCAGCCAGAGACAGGGCTTTTTCAGTGGTTGCACCTCTCTTTTAGAACACCCTCCCCCTTGGGCCTCACCTGGTGCCTACCTTGATGTCTTTTAGGAGCCAGGCCAAAACATTTACTTTTTACCCAGGCATTGTAGGTGCTTTATGGTCTGCATTTCAGCAGCTCAGTTATTATCGACTGCTCCTGTGCAGGGCTCCCCAACCCTCCCCCCCTTTTATAATATAATTTTTATTTTTACAAACATACAAACAAGAAAAGAGAATCCTGTCCAACCTCTTTGAGCCTGCAGGCACCTTTAGAATTCTGGCACGGTGTGATGGACGCGGCCAGAAGGGACCGCCTTTCCCCATGTATTCCCCAGAGAGCACTGCATTTAGGGGCCCAATATTGGCTGGCCCTCCCAGGCCCCAAAGATGCCAGGCCGGCGACTACCAGGGCCAGGACCTTCTCGGTGGTGGCTCCATACTGGTGGAAGGAGCTCCCGGAGGAGATCAGGGCCCTGCGGGACCTTTTACAGTTCCACAGGGCCTGCAAGACAGAGCTCTTCCGCCAGGCCGCCGATTAAGGACCCGCGCTATACACCGAGGAGTGTCCCTGTGCCTTGGCTTTACCATCCTTATTCCAGCCTGTGCTTGGCTTATCACCTGACCGCTGCGTAATAGTTGGAGAACGGAGGTAGTGTGAGCATCACTGGAATATATGATTCCCAAGCCGTTTTATAAATAATCTCGCTCTCATCAACTCTATTTCAATGTTTTGTTAATATGTTTCAATGTTTTATGAGGATTTTAAATGATTATTTATATTATGTTTATGATATTATTATGTATTTGTGTGAGCCGCCCTGAGCCTGTCTTGGCAGGGAGGGTGGGATATAAACTGAATAAGAGAGAGAGAGAGAGAGAGAGAGAGAGAGAGGGAGA
>NW_015163179.1:111830-161355 GCF_001447785.1 Gekko japonicus | reverse complement strand
GGAAGGAAGGAAGGAAGGAAGGAAGGAAGGAAGGAAGGAAGGAAGGAAGGAAGGAAGGAAGGAAGGAAGGAAGGAAGGAACAAGAGGTGGTGCCAGCCACAAAATGGCTGCCACAGCTTACATTCAGTCACACGGTGAAGATCCTCATGCTGGGGTGGCAGCTGCCACCAAAGCAACATTAACAAAAAAAATCTGAACAGCCAATCAAATCTCCAATAGCCAATCAGAATGCTTGCTGGGCAAAAGCCCTACCTGGCTCCACCCACTTCCTAAAAAAAAAACACTTGGGCGCCAAGTCGGGGACACTTGCTGTAGCGCAGTATCGAGCCACACACGGATGCCACCTTTGTGTCTGAAACGGAGCCCAGATTGGAGACCTGTTCTGCTCTGGAAAATGGAGGCCACTTGAATGCAGTCGAACAAGACCGAAATTCTGGTCAGCTTACCGAACTTATATTCCCCCCACCTCACCCTGCCATCATAAAAGACCAGCCCTTTGGTGCATGTAGACCTCTGGCCCCAGGGACTGGAGAAAGATTTGGGGAGGGGAAGTTGACCCCCGCCTGCGGGTTTGTGCGGCCGGGAAGGGTCAAGTTGTCTTCTTACCTTTTTCCGTTGAGTGCCACCTTGGTGTACAAATCCAGGTGGACCCCAATCCCGGGTAAAAGCCTCAGATTGATTCTGGGAAGGGTCAGCTCCACAATTCTTAACCTGCAGGAAACAGATTAGGGGAGGGAGGTGTCATGCGGAGAGGTCTGTCCCTTCTTGTGATTTACAAGAACTCGTGGCTACCATGATTAAAAAAAAAAACTAGGGGAGGGGAGAGACCCGGTTTCAATGACTACCTCAACAACTGTCAAAACTGGCAGCTGGCCTCAGCTGCGATGTATGTCGTTTCTTGGTCACCATCGATGCTCCCTCTAAGCGGTGGAGTCTTGTGAGCAAAAATTCTACTTTGTGGGCTAAGAGCGTTAAAGTTGTGAGCGAGCGATTTGGCTACTGCATAAATTAGTTTGATCAGGAGCCATCCTTTCTGAGCTAAGAGAAAAATGTGTGTGAGCCGGAGGCGAAAAAACTGTGAGCTAGCTCACACTCATTCAGCTTAGAGGGAACACTCCAATCCAGCAGCATCTTAGAGACCAACAAGATCTGGGAAGGGGCGGTACAAGCTTTCAGGAATCAAAGCTCCCTTCATCAGCGACAAATGGGGTTGCCATCCTCCAGTTGGTCAAACAATAGGGACCCCAAGTGTATATGATATACAGCAGGGCTATTTTGGGGGCGGAACGCACAGGAACGGAGTTCCGGCTGGCTCCCAAGTTGGCCACACCCAGCAGGAACTCATTAGCATAATAGGCCACACCCAACAGCAGAAACCCATTTGGATTGGCTACAATTAGGGGTGTGTGGCCTAACATGCAAAAAGCCCTGGGTTTTGACAACAAACAAGGTAAAGAGAAGAAGAAGCAAAAGGTGGGTGTGGCTGGATAACCACATGTCTGGTAACATGGGGGTGTGGCCTAATATGCAAATGAGCTGTGCTGTCAGGGGTGTGGCCTGATAGGCTAATGAGTTCCTGCAGGGCTTTTTCTACAAAAAAAGAGCCCTGATTATACAGAAATACAAAATGCAAGGGTAGGCCATCAAAAAATTCACACATTTTCACAAATTACCAGTAGACATCAGTCTGTTGCAACATAAGTACAGTGAATCAATTAATAAAGTAGAATTGGTGGTCACAATTGAAAAACACAAGTTGCAATACAAAAAATTGACGAGAAGAGGTATGACAATTCAATAACGGGGGGAAAAAATCCGACAAGAGACTCCTCTGTATCCTTTCAGTATATTAGTGTCCAAAAGTCCTCAAAATCCACAAACAAGGCAGAGGATTTCCCACAGCACAAAGAAACCTCTGCAGCTGAAAAACGTCCTTCCTATGTATGCCAGACGTTTCAAAGCATTCTTCCTCAGTTATATGGCTGAAAAATGGAACCTGATTTCCACAATAATCAGCTCATGTCTCAAATGGAATCTGTGCTGTGCCTAGATTATTGTGGAAATCAGGTTCCATTTTTCAGTTTCTTTGTGCTATGGGACATCCTCTGCCTTGTTTGCAGACTTTGAGGATATAGAGGAGTCTCACAACAGCACAACACAACAAAATAGAGGAGTCAAGTCAGCCTTTACTGGCATAAATTATCAGTACCATTTATACATTTTAAAACCAGTTAAAACTCATATATAAAATTCTAGAAGAACAATAGAGGAGTCTCTTGTCAGAAGAAGAATGCAACAGAAATGAGTTCCCCTGGAGGAAATGGCCGCTTTCGAAGGGGGACTCTATGGCACTGTACCCTGCTGCGGGCCCTCTCCTCCTCAAACCCCGCCCACCAGGTATTTCCTGACCTGGAGCTGGCAACCCTTCCCAGGCACCACCCCACATCTTTGGCCTTTCCAAAACTGTAGTTGGCAACCCTACCCACCCAGGACTCCTCCTGTTATCGAGTCTGCAAATAGGGTTGCCAAATGGGCCCGGGGGGCGGGGAATCCCCCGCTTCGGAGGCCCAATTTTCGCCACGGCGGAATTGGGCCCCGGGGGGAACCTCGCCCCCGAAGCTGCGTCACCAGAGGTGACGCAGCCACACTGATGTTAGGGGCGTGGCTGAGCTCGTCGGGGGGAAAACCAGTGACGTGCTGCCGGCGCGCGCGCATCCCTGAAGACCTCCCGGACGCCGGCAAGGCTCCCCCGCTCCGAGGGGTAAGTCGAGTTGGCAACCCTATCTGGAAAGCTAGGGTCATCCGGATGCATTCTGCCCATTCATCTCACGAGTCTCAAACCATTCCTTACCCTGTGAGGCCCTGGACCGTGCTGAGCAAGCCTCCTTCCCCGAGGATGCCGAGGACGCCGCCTCCACCGAGTAGGCCTCCGTTGCCCAGCAGGCCTCCGTTGCCAAGGAGACCGCCGCCACCGCCAAGAATACCTGCAGTGCCAAGCAGGCCTCCGTCACCCAGCAGGCCTCCGCGCCCCAGCAGGCCTCCAGCGCCGGGACCTCCACCTTCGCCACGGAATTCAGCAGCACCATAGCCAAGCTGTCCACCACCGACCACGTAGGCTGGGCGACCACCGTAAGCTTCATTGCCCCCTGCAGGACCTCCTCCAAGCAGGCCTCCGCCGAGAAGTCCTCCGCCGCCTCCGCCGCCACCAAGCAGGCCTCCAGTGACCCCGCCGAGAAGTCCTCCACCACCACCACCTCCTCCCCCTAGCAGGCCACCGGTAATACCCCCAAGTAGGCCTCCGCCACCGCCTCCACCACCAAGGAGGCCTCCCAGCAGACCGCCACCGTCGCCCCCACCTCCGTTGCCAATGGGCAAGTCTCGCATTGCGCCTTGGAGGGCATTGCTTTGTGCCATTGAGTTGGAGACCGCTGCAAAAAAAAAAAAAAAGACCACAAGGTGAGTGTCCACTGAAGGGGCAGAAGGTGGTTTCACAGCCAAGTTTCTACGGGAGCTGTTTCCAGAGAGAACGCATGGAGAACATGACCTCCACAGCTGAGAGTAGAAGAGAGACAACGGGCTGAGCTTGTGGGTACACACTTCATCTCTTTGTCATGCAAGCCTTTCCTCAATGCAAGGCACGAAGAAGAAGAGAAGAGACTGGATTTACAGCCCGTCCTTCACTACCTGAAGGAGTCTCAGAGCGGCTTCCAATCTCCTTTCCCTTCCCCTCCCCACAACAGACACCCTGTGAGGGAGGTGGGGCTGAGAGAGCGCTGACAGAAACTGCTCCTGAGAGAACGGCTCTGACAAAACTACGGCTTGCCCAAGGTCATCCTGCCAGGTGCAAGTGGAGGAGTGGGGAATCAAACCCAGTTCTCCCAGCTTAGAGTCTGCACACTTAACCACGACACCAAACTGAGAAGAGAAGAAGAGATTGAATTTATACCCAAAGGAGTCTCAGAGCGGCTTCCAATCTCCTTCCCCTCCCCACAACAGACACCCTGTGAGGGAGGTGGGGCGGAGAGAGCTCTTTCGAGGACTGCTCTTGAGAGAACAGCTCTGAGAGAACTTGTGACTGACCCAAGGTGACGCCAGCAGCTGCATGTGGAGGCGTGGGGAATCAAACCCGGTTCTCCCAGATTAGAGTCCGCGCGCTTAACCACTACACCAAACTGGCTCTCTACATTGCCCTGCTCCCTCCTTGTATCTGGGGCTTCGGTAGGACTCGGGCACTTCACATCACACGTTGCCCTAGAGTAGACAATGCAAGGGGCAAAAAGAGAAGCCGCCTCCTGGATCAAAGCAGAGGTCTACTCCATCCAGTGTGCCATTCCCAAAACTAAGCCAGTTTGGTGTAGTGGCTCTCCTTACACCCTGTGGCACAGAGTCCCTCAAGTTAAGGAAATCTTGTTCGTCTCAAAGGTGCCACTGGACTCAAACCTTGTCCTGTGGGAAGAACTGTTTCCCTTTGTCCTGAAATCTGTGACCATACACCTGCTTGGCTCCTTGTGTCAGGAGCTGATCGCACGGACCCCATCGCGCGACTCGACTTACCATTGTGTAAGACACCTTTATTGACCCTGATGACGGCATCTGTCGGCAGCTGGCTTTGCGAGGGGGTCAGCAAACAGCAGAAGACGGCGACGCACCAGACCGTGAGCATCTTGCTTTGGGGTTAGGGCTGCTGGAATCGAACAGGGAGATTTTCATAGAATCATACAGAGTTGGAAGGGGCCATAGAGGCCATCTAGTCCAACCCCCTGCTCAAAGCAAGATCAGCCTACAGCATCCCTGACAAGTGTTTGTCCAGCCGCTGCTTAAAAACTACCAGGGAAGGGGAGCTCACCACCTCCCCAGGCGGCTGATTCCACTGTGGCACAACTCTGTCTGTCAAAAAGGTTTCCCTAATATCCAGCCGGTCCCTTCCTGCCTTTAATTTCAACCCATTATTTGAGTCCTCTCCTCTGCTGCCCACAGGAACAGCTCCCTGCCCTCCTCCGAGTGACAGCCCTCCAAATACTTCAAGGGAGCCATCCTGTCCCCCCTCCACCTCCTCTTCTCCGGACTGACCATTCCCAAGTCCCTCAGCCTTTCCTCACAGGGCTTGGTCTCCAGGCCCCCGATCATCCTCGTTGCTCTCCTCTGCATCCGTTCCAGACAATGAAAAGATTCAATAGCGATAGCAGGAATTTTTTAAGCAAAGCACAATCGATCAGTAATAAAAGACACACACAAACACAAAAACAAAGGTTATCCAAGGAGTACCCAGCAGAGGGTGTTCACCACACCCACGAAAACCTTTCTGAGGATTACCTAATTAATAATGGAGAAGATTGCCCTGGCTCTAATTAATTCTTGATTGGCTAAGAGGAGTGCCGGGAACGGCTCGTAACCCCCTTTCTCTCGTCTTCCCCTGGCTCTGGAATCGGGCAGGTGGCAAAAGCCATATATATCCCAGGTGGGATGGGAAGGCGGTGCTCGCGATGGAGACATAATGGACTCACTGTTGCTGAGGCCTGGTTAAGCATGTGGTTTAGCTGTATTCCAGAGTAAACAAGTATTTGTAAATCTGGAATGCAAGTTAAGCAAGAGGTATCGGATGCACTTCGGGTTCCCGAACACTCTCCGCGTCCAGCAAGAATAGCAGGGAGAAAGGTCTCATTCCGCCAGAACCCTTTACGGGGGTTCTGAAACAGCACCCGCTTTCTCACAGGAACTACCCCCACCAAAGGTTATCCCCATTCCTGATTCAGGAAAGAAGAAGAAGAGGAGGAGGAGGAGGAGGAGGAGGAGGAGCGATTTATACTACACCCTTCACTTGGAGTTTCAAGGAGGAGGAGGAGGAGATTGGATTTATACCCTGACCTTCACTACCCAAAGGAGTCTCAGAGTGGCTTACAATCTCCTTTTCCTTTCCCTTCCCCTCCCCACAACAGACACCCTGTGAGGTAGGTGGGGCTGACAGAGCTCTTTTGAGTACTGCTCTTGAGAGAACGGCGCTGAGAGAACTTGTGACTGACCCAAGGACGCACCAGCAGCTGCATGTAAAGGAGTGGGGAATCAAACCCGGTTCTCCCAGATTACAGTCCGCACTCCTAACCACTACACCAAACAGTTTCTCTTACAGAGACTGCAGGGTTCCAAATCTTTATTCCAATGCACAGGGGCATTTCTTGCTTCACACTACCAACAGTTTGCAGTGTCCCACACAATGATGTGGATACGCAGAGGCCGACAAGTGCAAAGCCAAGGGGGAGAAAGTTTTGAGGGAAACATACGGAGTTTGGGGAGGGACCTCAGAGGGGTGGAGTGGTTAAGAGTGGTTAAGAGTGGTTAAGAGTAGCGGACTCTAATCTGGAGAGCCAGATTCCATTCCCCACTCCTCCTCCATATGAAGCCTGCTAGGTGACCTTGGGCCAGTCACGGTTCTCTCCAAATTCTCTCAGCCTCACCTGCCTCACAAGGTGCCTGCTGTGGGGAGAGGAGGGAAGGAGATCATAAGCCACTTTGGGACTCCGGGTAGAGAAAAGCAGGGTATAAAAAACAAACTCTTCTAATGCCATAGAGTCCACCCTCCAAAGTAGCCATTTCCTCCAGGGGAACTGATCTCTGTCATCGGGGGTTCAATTGTAATTCTGGAAGATCTCTAGGCCCCAACTGGAGGCTGGTAGCCCTAATACCTGCTCTTCCTTGGGACATTTTCCATTCCCTGAACTGGTGCCTGGAAGCCAGGGGTCATTTCCTGCAGGAGCGCACAGGAGCGGAGCTCCGGCAATAAAGAGCCCAGAGGGCGGGCACATGCAACAAGCCCCGCCCCCCGCTCCCAGCAGCCCTCAGTCAGAGCAAGAGGCAGCCAGGTAAGTTGCAGAGCCCCCCCCCCAATAGCAATCCAAAACAGTCCAGTGGCACCTTTAAGACCTATTCAGGTACCAGCTCCCCCTCCTCTGTGAGGACAGATCTGCACATTCCCCCCCCCCCATAGCTAGCAATCCAAAACAGTCCAGTGGCACCTTTAAGACCAAGTTTTATTCAGGTACCAGCTCTCCCTCCTCTGGGAGGACAGATCTGCACATTCCCCCCCCCCCATAGCTAGCAATACAAAACAGTCCAGTGGCACCTTTAAGGCCAAGTTTCATTCAGGTACCAGCTCTCCCTCCTCTGCGAGGACAGATCTGGACATTCCTTCCCCCCCAATAGCTAGCAATGCAAAACAGTCCAGTGGAGCCTGAGCGGTGGGTGTTGCCTTCTGACACACATCCGGTGATGTCAGGGGGTGTGGCATATGCAAATAAATTCTGCTAATGAGTTCTGCTAATGAGCTCCTGCACCTCTTTTTCCACGAAATGACCCCTGCTGTAAGCTCTTCTGGCATGGATGCAGGCTAACAAACTGAAGCTTACTCCCGACAAGACAGAAGCTCTGCTAGTGAGCGGTAGGACTGACTCAGGTTTGAAGGTGTCTCCTGTTGTGGAATGGGGTTCCATTCCCTGAGAAGGAGCAGGCACATCATTTGGGGTGGCTGCTGGACCTGAGCCCATTGCTAGGTGGAGCCAGAGTCCAGGGTCCGTTTTTCACAGCTTCAACTGGTTAGCCAGCTATGGCCTACCTTGGGCAGAAAAGATCTGACCGCCGTAGTGCATGCCAGAAGAGAAGAAGAGAAGAGATTGGATTTATACCCCGCCCTTCACTTGGAGTCTCAGAGTGGCTGACAAACTCCTTTCCCTTCCCCTCCCCACAACAGACACCCTGGGAGGTGGGTGGGGCTGAGAGAACTCTGACACAAACTGCTCTTTTTCAAGGACAGCTGTGCCAGAGCTTGTGACTGACCCAAGGTCACATCAGCAGGCGCAAGTGGAGGAGTGGGGAATCAAACCCGGTTCTCCCAGATTAGAGTCCGCACACTTAACCACTACACCAAACTGGCTCAATCTAGATTAGATTGCTGCGGCAGTTCTCACCTTCTGAAACCAACCTTGCAGGTAGGAGCCTGAAGCCATCACAAAACTACTTCCCAGCGCCAGATCTGAAAGGCAGTCCAGAAGGACACTGCGACTGAAGGTATCGAAAGCTCCTGAGAAGTCCGGGAGAATTAACAGGGTTGCATGTCCCCTATCTGGGTGCTTGGGGGGCCACAGTGGCCATGGCCTGCCTCGGCACAGCAACCCCGGGCTTCCTTGGTGGTCTCCCATCCAAGTCCTAACCAGGGCCGACCCTGCTTAGCTTCCGAGATCGGATGAGATCAGGCTATCCTGGGCCATCCAGGTCAGGGCAGATGAACAGGAGTCCTGCTTAGCTTCCAAGATCTGACGAGATCAGGCTACCCTGGGCCGTCCAGGACATGGTAGACAGACAGACAGACAGACGGACGGGCGGACGGACGGGTAGGTACGTGATCTAAAACCCCTGTTAAATCTCCTGCCCTCTTGCCTCACAATCATGCCTTCTAATGTCCTGGCCCCACTGGTGGACCTCCTGATGGCACCTGGTATTTCTAGCCACTGTGTGACACAAAGTGTTGGAGTGGATGGGCCTTTGGCCTGATCTAACATTGGCTTCGCTTATGTTCTTATAAGAGCGAATTAGATAAGCATACGGAGCAGAGGTCCATCAGTGGCTCTTAGCCACTAGGTATAGATAGGAACTCTCTGTCTGGGGCAAGTGATGCTCTGTCTTCCTGGTGCTTGGGGGGGGCAACACTGGGAGGGCTTCTAGTGTCCTGGCCCCACTGCTGGACCTCCTGATGGCACCTGGTGTTTCTGGCCACTGTGTGACAGACAGAGTGTTGGACTGGATGGGCCTTTGGCCTGATCCAACATTGGCATCTCTTATGTTCTTATGTTCTTATGCCCTGTGGGAGAGGGCAAGGACTTGTTTTCTGCTACGCCAAAGGAGGAGAATGGAGCCAGGGGGCTTAAGTTCCAGGAGGGAGACTTCCTGACGGTGAGTGCAGCTCAGCAGTGGAACCAGTGAGCTCAAGGTCTGAAGGTCTCTCCTTCTTTGCCAGCGGCCTTCGAGCAGAGACTGGCCTCCAGCCATCTGCCAAGGACGCTGTTAAGTCGCTCGCTTAACAAAGTCGTCGGAGAGTGATTCAGCAAAGATTCAGCTTTATTCGTCAACTCGAACACAACTCCAACACGGATCAACATCTGATAGCCAGAACAGCTTTTACACTGCAGCTGGCCTGCTTTTAAACTCTCCAGGCTAATGTAGCCACGCCTACTGTACAATTACCAACCAATAAGGTTGTATGCATAAGGACCAATCACGGACGTTCCCGCTCTGGGAGCTTGCTGACAAGTGATTGGTTGGTTCTTCCTGGGCTATCAAAGCGATTGGATGGATTTGGATCCTAGCCCAGGACGAAGCTTAACATGACATGTCAATTAGATGTTTTCATCACACATTATGCATTCAATGGCAGCTTATTGAATACATTACAGACGCTCTAGCGACAGATACCCTGCCTTCGGCCGCAGGTAGTACTAGATGCCCAGCAAGGCCTCTTCTGGCTCTATGGCCCTGTAAAATCCTCGCCCTGAAAAACCCTCCTTTTCTGGGGTGTGGTGAGTATGAAATAATCTGCGGAATCAGCAGAAAGCCATTTCCTCCTGTGGATGTGCAAAACCATTAGAGAAAGCCTACGGGGTTGTCAGCTCCAGGTTGGGAAATACCTGAAAATTTTGGGAGGGTTTCTAAAGGGGAGAAGAAGAAGAAGACGATGACGACGACGACTGGAGGAGGAGGAGGAGGAGGGGGGGGGATTGGAGATTGGATTTATACCCCACCCTTCACTACCCAAAGAAATCTAAAAGAGGCGATTTCTCTGGATCCTAGCCCAGGACGAAGCTTAACATGACATGTCAATTAGATGTTTTCATCACACATTATGCATTCAATGGCAGCTTATTGAATACATTACAGACGCTCTAGCGACAGATACCCTGCCTTCGGCCGCAGGTAGTACTAGATGCCCAGCAAGGCCTCTTCTGGCTCTATGGCCCTGTAAAATCCTCGCCCTGAAAAACCCTCCTTTTCTGGGGTGTGGTGAGTATGAAATAATCTGCGGAATCAGCAGAAAGCCATTTCCTCCTGTGGATGTGCAAAACCATTAGAGAAAGCCTACGGGGTTGTCAGCTCCAGGTTGGGAAATACCTGAAAATTTTGGGAGGGTTTCTAAAGGGGAGAAGAAGAAGAAGACGATGACGACGACGACTGGAGGAGGAGGAGGAGGAGGGGGGGGGATTGGAGATTGGATTTATACCCCACCCTTCACTACCCAAAGGAATCTCAGAGCGGGTACTTGTCAGGACCCACAGCAAAACAACGAAGTACATGTTTCCAGGAAGGTTTTACTTTTATTGAAAAGCCATAGATGCGATAACACGAACACTGTTAGGAATGGCGGGGTACCTGTGCACATAATAGGTTATAGGGCATTCATGTACACCCCCCACCACCTACTACCCAATTAGGTGGGTTCCCGCGCGCGGGCATTTGGCTGAGAACTAACGGCTGCAGAAGCAAAATAGGTGAGAAGCTTCCCACGACTTCCAGACACAGCAACTCCTCCAGTGGCCTTGAGAGATATGCGTTGCAGCGAAGGGGCAATTAAGCGCAAGGGAAGGAATGCACAGTAAAGAGAAACATACGCCATACTATTGGCAGCTTAGCTGACAGTACTTCAACTGGACTGGGTGGAAGGCTACAGAGTCCACCTTCCAAAGCGGCCATTTTCTCCAGGGGAACTTATCAATGCCAAGGGACCTCCAGGCACCACCTGGAGGCTGGCAACCCGAGAGAGCCATGTTTTTTCTCCAGACTGTGACATCCAGGCTGGGGAAGCTGAGACATCTGACATTACGGGGATTTCCTGTCCTTTCACCTGATCAGCTCTTCCTAAAGATAATCCTGAAGAGTGCCGCCGTGTTCATCCCGTCCCAGCGGCGACGGAACGGATGCCTCGTCGTTGACAGCTTCGGATTTCAGTCGCTGCAAAGATCTGACTCTGTGAAACGCTAAGATTAGTGTCACCTCACGGGTAAAATTGCCGCCCCCATCATAAGGAGGCCTTTGTCCGAATATACTGAACAGTTAATACCCCCAGCGAGATAAAATTTGGGATCATTTCCTGGGTCAAGTGAGCGTTACACAAGTTTTACACAATTGGGCTTGGGTCCCTTTCCAAACGAAAATCGGTTCCAAAACTCATCAGCTCACTTTCTTCTGGTAAAAGGAGACAAAATTACATAATTTCTCTCCTGTGGAAATTCCCCCCCCCCTTCTCGTGGAGTTTACAGAAAGACTACGAATTGTTGACTAAGAACAAACGCATTGACACAGTTAAGGCAGGTTGCTTTCATCCGGCGAAAAGGTGATTCTGTGGATGACTGGGAAACCAGATTCTTTCTATTATTATCTATTGTTCATGTTTGTGCGCGCGCACGCTTGTGTGTGCCATGGTGTGCCTGGAAGCCATGGTGACATCTGGTGACCAGTGTTCCCTTTAACCTGAGTCAGTGTGAGCTACTTCACAGTTTTTTAACCTCCAGCTCACAGATTTTTGTCTTAGCTCAGGAAGGAGGGCTCCAGAGCAAACCCATTGACGCAGCCGCCAAATCAATTGTTCACAACTTTAAGGCCAGTAGCTCGCAAAATAGAGTTTTTGCTCACAAGACTCCACAGCTTAGAGGGAGCATTGCTGACTGTCTGCGTGTGCCCCTGGAAGTCATGGTGACCTCTGGTGACTGACCCCTATTGGGGGCCTGGAGGGTGTTCAGAGAGGTGGCTGAATCAAGCCTGCCCCCGCCTCCCGACTACTGGTATTCCAAGGAGGTCTCCCATCCAAATACTTGCCAGAGTTGACCCTACTAAGCTTCCGAGGTCTGATGAGATCGGGCTTGCCTGGGCTATCCAGGTCAAGGCAAGAAACCAAATTCTTTAAGAGGCATTTGGATTTCTTCACTTCACTTTCTCCAATGCAGGTACAAGCCATCGATTAGCTGAGCGGTCGGGTTAGAACGGATAAGAGGAAGTACTTCTTCACCCAAAGAGTGATTCACACTTGGAATTCACTGCCACAGGAAGTGGTGGCGGCTACAAGCATGGACGGCTTCAAGAGGGAATTAGATAAGCATATGGAGCAGAGGTCCATCAGTGGCTCTTAGCCACAAGGTATAGATAGGGACTCTGGGGCAAGTGATGCTCTGTCTTCTTGGTGCTTGGGGGGGGGTGTCAACAGTGGGAGGGCTCCTAGTGTCCTGGCCCCACTGCTGGACCTCCTGATGGCACCTGGTATTTCTGGCCACTGTGTGACACAGAGTGTTGGACTGGATGGGCCTTTGGCCTGATCCAACATTGGCTTCTCTTATGTTCTTATGTTCTTATCTTTTAACATTTCCGAGCTCTCAGCAGCTAAGCAGGGTCGGCCTTGGCTAGTAGTTGGACAGGAAATCCAGGGTCGGTGGTATCCAGAAGCAAGCCATGGCAACCCACCTCTGCTGGTCTCTTGCCTTGAAAAACCAATGGCGTTCCCATTCCCATGAGCCAGCTGTCACTTGATGGCACATTTTGTCTGCCCCTGGGGTTGACATTCAGAGGTGCTTCTCTGGAGAACTTCTGCATGCTGTTGAAGATGAGAGGTGCTTGCCCACTCCAGAACCACTGATTTCAGGAGGGGTGTTGAAAGACCTGAGTCAGATTGAGGTGACGAGAGAGGAGGTCCTAAAACTGATAGACAACTTAAAAACTGATAAATCACCAGGCCCAGATGGCATACATCCGAGAGTTCTGAAAGAACTCAAATGTGAACTTGTAGATCTCCTGACAAAGATATGTAATCTTTCCTTAAAATCTGCCTCCATTCCTGAGGATTGGAAGGTAGCTAATGTCACTCCCATCTTTAAAAAGGGTTCCAGAGGAGATCCGGGAAATTACAGGCCAGTCAGTCTGACGTCGATACCCGGTAAATTGGTGGAAACCATTATTAAGGAGAGAATTAGTAGGCACATAGATGAACAAAACCTATTGAGGCAGACTCAGCACGGTTTCTGTAAGGGAAGATCTTGTCTCACTAACCTGTTAGTGTTCTTTGAGGGGGTGAACAAACATGTGGACAAGGGGGATCCAATAGATATTATTTACCTTGACTTCCAGAAAGCTTTTGATAAAGTTCCTCATCAAAGGCTCCTAAGTAAGCTCAAAAATCATGGGATAGAAGGACAAGTCCTTTTATGGATCAAAAACTGGCTAGTTCATAGAAAACAGAGAGAGCTGCTGCCAGAGCAACATTTTAAAGAATCTGCACAGTTCATTGAATCTCCAGTGGCCAATCAGAAGCCTCGCTGGGCAAAAGCCCTATCTGACCCCGCCCACTTTCTAAACACACTGGGTGGGTCCCAGGATAGGTGTCAGCAGGCACCACTGTAGCCATGGATGCCACATTGGGGGCGGGGAGGGCTGTTCTATAGGCAAGAAGGTGAATGTGAGCAGCAACATGGCTTCTCAGGAGTCCAAAATTGTGATAGGTCACGTTTCTTTTCTCTTGGTAAGCATGAAAAATGGATCTCAGACTTCTACAGGGATCATAGGAGCTGGGAAAGTGGTTTGCAGGTCAATTTATTCACTTTAGAGCCTGCCCCTCTCACAGAGACTCTAGTAGGATTGCACGGTCTCGATAAATGCAACCAATAGGATTATATCAATGGTGCGACCTCATTTGGAATACTGTGTGCAGTTCTGGTCACCACACCTTAAAAAGGATATTATAGCTTTGGGAAAAGTGCAGAAAAGGGCAACTCGAATGATAAAGGGGTTGGAACACTTTCCCTATGAGGAACGGTTAAGGCGCTTAGGGCTCTTTAGCTTGGAGAAACGACGACTGAGGGGTGACATGATTGAGGTTTATAAGATTATGCATGGGAAAGAGCAGGTAGAGAAAGAGGTACTTTTCTCCCTTTCTCACAATACAAGAACTCGTGGGCACTCCATGAAATTGCTGAGTGGTCGGGTTAGAACGTATAAAAGGAAGTACTTCTTCACCCAAAGAGTGATTAACACTTGGAATTCACTGCCACAGGAGGTGGTGGCGGCTACAAGCATGGATGGCTTCAAAAGGGAATTAGATAAGCATATGGAGCAGAGGTCCATCAGTGGCTATTAGCCACAAGGTATAGATAGGGGCTCTGGGGCAAGTGATGCTCTGTATTCTTGGTGCTTTGGGGGGGGCAACAGTGGGAGGGCTTCTAATGTCCTGGCCCCACTGCTGGACCTCCTGATGGCACTGGTATTTCTGGCCACTGTGTGACAGAGTGTTGGACTGGATGGGCCTATGGCCTGATCCAACACTGGCGTCTCTTATGTTCTTATCAGACCAATGACCCATCCAGTCCAACACACTGTGACATACAGTGGCCGAAACCCAGGGGCTATCATGAGGTCCACCAGAAGCCCTCCCAAGCACCAACGATACAGAGCATCACTGACCCAGACATAAGAACTTAAGAGAAGCCCTGTTGGATCATACCAATGGCCCATCCAGTCCAACACTCTGTGTCACACAGTGACCAAATCCCAGGTGCCATTGGGAAGTCCACCAACAGGACCAGAACTCCAGAAGCCCTCCCAGTGTGGCCCCTCCCCAAGCACCAAGAAGACAGAGCATCACTGCCCCAGACAGAATGTTTCTTCTATACTTTGTGGCTAATAGCCACTGATGGACTTCTGCTCCATATGTTGATCCAATCCACTCTTGAAGTCTATGCTTGTAGCCTGGAGAAAACACCTGCTTTGGAAGGTGGATTCTATAACATTACACCCTGCTGAGGTCACTCCCCAAACCCCACCGTCCCCAAACTCAGCCCCCCCCCAAATCTCCTGGTATTTTCCAATGCATAGTGGCTGTCCATGGTCTTCCCCCACCGGACCCTCTCCCTTTTGGAACCCCCAAGCAAGACTCCAAATGCTCTGTTGCATTGATTGGCGAAGTCTCTCTCTGCTAAGCAAAGAGCCACATGCAATCAGAAGTGTGTTGTGCATACATGTTTGCTTCGTTTTCACGTCCTCAGAAGATGTTCTTTGAGAAGGAGGAGGAGGAGATTGGATTTATACCCCGCCCTTCCCTCGGAGTCTCAGAGCAGCTTACAAACTCCTTTCCCTCCCCCTCCCCACAACAGACACCCTGGGAGGTGGGTGGGGGCTTAGAGAGCTCTTGGGAGAACTGCCCTTGAGAGAACAGCTCTGACAGAACTATGGCTTGCCCAAGGTCATCCAGCAGCTGCAAGTGGAGGAGTGGGGAATCAAACCCGGTTCTCCCAGATTAGTGTCCACGCACTTAACCACCACACCAAACCACTGCACCAAACCACTACTCAAATTTTGACAACCACGCGATGAAAAAGGTGGCATTTTGCTTTGGGCAAAGCATCACCGCTCTTTCGGGCACTTCCAAAGCCATCAAAGTCACAAGAAACACACCAAGGGATGCTAAACAAGTGGCACCTTTTATTGTAACCTGATTCACAGGAGCTGTTTGGCTTTTGGAGCAGACGCTCCTGTAGCAAAGTTGGACTTGTTACACAACATTTAATCAGGCTGCAGCCCGGCATGAAGCAGAAAGAGGCTGAGTCGAGGTTTCATCTTCCACAGCCAGAGTCTAAGGCAGGATTCACAAGGCAAAGCAGGAAGCAGCAATTCTTCGGCAGGATTTCACAGTATTTCTTTACAGCAGTTTAGGGGCCACGCCAACCACAAGTGCGTTCTGTTTGGAAGTCAAGAGACACACAGTCAAAACCCAGCCGGTTCGTCTCTTGGTGTGTGCAGGTAGAGAGAGAGAGAGAGAGAGAAGGAGAAAGGGGAGATTGATCCCTGAGAACACAATCTGCATTTCAAAAAGGATAGTGGCAGAAGAGTAGATACAGGGAGCAGCTTACAAACTCCTTTCCCTTCCCCTCCCTACAAGAGACACCTTGTGAGGTAGATGGGGCTGAGAGAGCTCTTGAGAGAACTGCCCTTGAGAGAACAGCTCTGACCAGAACTACGGCTTGCCCAAGGTCACCCAGCCAGGTGCAAGTGGAGGAGTGGGGGAACCGAACCCGGTTCTCCCAGATTAGAGTCCGTGCACTTAACCACTACACCAAACCGGCTCTGCCCAAGAAGAAGAGAAGAGACTGGATTTATACCCTGCCCTTCTCTACCCAAGGGAGTCTCAGAGCAGCTTGCACTTAACCACTACACCAAACCGGCTCTGCCCAAGAAGAAGAGAAGAGACTGGATTTATACCCTGCCCTTCTCTACCCAAGGGAGTCTCAGAGCAGCTTGCACTTAACCACTACACCAAACCGGCTCTGCCCAAGAAGAAGAGGAGAAGAGATTGGATTTATACCCCGCCCTTTACTGGGTGTCTCAGAGCAGTTTACATACTCCTCTCCCTTTCCCTCCCCACAACAGACACCCTGTGAGGTAGTTGGGGCGGAGAGAGCTCTTGCCAGAGATCTGTTCTTTTTCAAGAACAGCTCTGACAGAACTACGGCTTGCCCCAGGTCATCCAGCAGCTGCAAGTGGAGGAGTGGGGGAATCAAACCCGGTTCTCCCAGATTAGAGTCCGCGCACTTAACCACGACACCAAACGGGCTCTCACACCAAGAAAGGTGAGTGTGCCTATCTAGCTATCTAGTCTCTCTTGCCACTCAGTCTGGAGGTCTGAGACAGGGGTCATCGCATCTGGGACGTCCAACAAATGGCAGGCATCTTTTAAGGGAGGGAGCGGGGAGAGATTTGGCGGGGGGGGTATTCTAATTGTGGTGTTTTCACACGTGCTGAATAAATGCACTTTCAATCCGGATTCAGGCATTCTCTCTGAGTTTGCCCAGGTGGATTTTGGAATATTACAGATTTATTCAAATGTATACTGAAGTACAGGGTTGTTGTTTTGGGGTTGTTTTTTTACAGGAAACGAATGACTTGGCTCTTACTTGAACGACAGAGACAACAGCATCGTCATACTGCAAATTGAAGAGTTTAGGGAGAGGGATTCCGATCTCCAGCACACCTGAAAAAGAACCAGAGGAAACCAATGTTAGGGTTGCCAGCCTCCAGGTGGGGCCTGGAGATCTCCTGGAATTACAGCTTCTTCCCAGACTGGCGAGATCAGTCCCCCTGGAGAAAATGGCACCCTGCTGAGTCCCCTCCCCTCCCCAAACGCCACCCTCCCCGGTCTCAAACCCCCAAATCTCCAGGAATTCCCAATCTGGCAAGTCTATAGTTTAGCCTTCTAGTGTGGTGGTTTGTGACCCAAAGACAGATCTCTGCCCCTGGCACCAAACACTTCAGGGCAGAATATGGCAGCCGTACCGTTGACCACCGGCAGATATTCAGACACAATCAGGTTTCCGAGCCAGTTTTCGAGGGCAAGGACCTGCAAAAGAGACGGAAGGGTTTAGATAGTCAGGGGGTAGGAGAAAGAATTCCCCACCACCACCAGGGGTCTTTCCAAATGCTTTCCTAAATATTCCCCGACTGCCAGGCGTCAGGATGGAAAATACCGTCAGACGCTAGAGCTTTGGAGGACTTGAACAAAACTGAGGAATCCCACAAATCACATAATACAAAACCCACACAAATGCTGAGATATATGTTCAGTATTCTTATGCTGAGGACTGGCATAAACATCTACGGAGAGGGTTTCAAAGGGTAGCTGTGTTAGCCTGCAGTAGAACCGCTGGATTCATATCCAGTAGCAGTTTAGAAACCAACAAGATTTTCAGAGTATCATTAGATACTCCTTTCCCTTCCCCTCCCCACAACAGGCACCCTGTGAGGTAGATGGGGCTGAGAGAGCTCTTGACAGAAACTGCTCTTTTTCAAGAACAGCTCTTATCAGAACTGTGGCTTGCCCAAGGTCATCCAGCCAGGTGCAAGTGGAGGAGTGGGGAATCAAACCCGGTTCTCCCAGATTAGAGTCCGCACACCTAACCACAACACCAAACTGTGAGGAAGTGCAAAGGCAGTGTGGTGTAATGTCGGACTAAGACCTGGAAGAAGCCCCCAATTCGAATCCCCACTCTGCTGGGGGTTCTTGGGGCCAGTCACACACTCTCAGCCTCAGTTACCTCACAGGGTTGTTGTGAGGATAAAATGGAGTTGAAGAGAACAACATAAGGCTGTAAGGCAGAGGTGCAAATGAAGTAAATAAAAATATATAAATAAATCGCGATTAGTGGGAGGCAACGACTTACATTGAAGATGCCAATTTCAGACGAAGTCACTTTGAGATCAAGGCTGTGGGAAAAGTGAAAACGGAAGCATCACTTGAAATCCAGGGTCATATCGGATCCATCTGGTCTTGATTCAGATAGATAACACAACTCACATTTATCTAATGCCTCCACCATAGAGAGAAGATGGACCCACAATGAGAGATTAAAATATGGAGTTAGCTGCCAGAGGATGTAGTGATGGCCACAGGCATGGACAGCTTTAAAGGGGGTTAGGCAGATTCATGGAGGAGAGGTCTACAAAAGGCTACTATACACGGTGACTAAAGGGAACTTCCACATTCAGAGGCAGTCAACCTTTGAATCCCACAGCCAGGAGGCAACATCAGGGGATGTTCCTTGGCCCCTATACCCTGTTGTTGGCCTTCCAGAGGAACCAGTTGGCCACTGTGTGAGACGGGATGCTGGACTAGGTGGACCCTCACTGGTCTGATCCAGCAGGGCTCCTCTTATGTTCTTAAGAAGGCCTTGGCCTCTCTGCCCTGTCGTTGGCCCTCTAGAGGGACTAGTTGGCCATAGTGTGAAACAGGATGCTGGACCAGATGGACTATTGGTCTGATCCAGCAGGGCTCTGTTGATGTTCTTATCAGGGGAAGGCCTTGGCCTCTATGCCCTGTTGTTCGGTCTCCAGAGGAACTGGTTGGCCACTGTGTGAGACAGGATGCTGGACTAGGTGGACCCTCACTGGTCTGATCCAGGAGGGCTTTTCTGATGTTCTTATGAAGGCCTCGGCCTCTGTGTCCTGTCGCTGGTCCTCCAGGGGAACTGGTTGGCCCCTGTGTGAGACAGGATGCTGGACCAGATGGACTATTGGTCTGATCCAGCAGGGCTCTGTTGATGTTCTTACCAGGGGAAGGCCTCAGCCTCTCTGCCCTGTTGTTGGGCCTCCAGAGGACCTGGTTGGCCACTGTGTGGGACAGGAGGCTGGACTAGATGGTATAGTGGAACACTCCAGAATGACAGCCTAATATCGGAATGGCTCTATAGTCCACAGCAATGGTTATGATGGTGGTGGTGGAAATAACCATCAAGTCAAAGCCAGCTTAGGATATACAAGACAAGATAGGAAGAGAAGTGGTTTGCCATTGCCTGGCTCTGAGTAGTGACCTCGGAGTTGCTTGGTGGTCTCCCATCCAAGTACCTACCAGGGCCGGCTCTGCTTAGCTTCCAAGATCTGATGAGACTGGGCTAGCTTGGGCCATTCAGGTCAGGACCAGTGTTCTCTCTAAGCTGAGTTAGTGTGAGCTAGCTCACAGGCTTTTAGCCTCCGGCTCACAGATTTTTGTCTCCGCTCAGGAAGGCGGGCTCCAGAGCAAACTAATTTAGGCAGTAGCCAAATCACCTGCTCACAGCTTTAACGCCAGTAGCTCACAAAGTAGAATTTTTGCTCACAAGATTCCACAGCTTAGAGGGAGCACTGGTCAGGACAGAGATGAACAGAGGTGGTTTGCCATTGCCTGGCTCTGCATCCCAACCCTAGTATTCCTTGGTGGTCTCCCACTCAAAGACTGACCAGGGCCAACCCTGCTTAGCTTCTAAGATGTGATGAGATCAGGCTATCCTGGGCCATCTAGGTCAGGGTAAAAGACGTTCAGAGTTGGGTTGCCATGGCCTGCCTCTGCGTAGAGACCCCAGTCTGCGTAGAGACCCCTTGGTGACCTCCCATCCAAGTACTAACCAGAGCCAACCCAGCTTAGCTTCTAAGATGTGATAAGATTGGGCTAACCTGGGCCATCCAGGTCAGGACTGTACATAGATTATCGGTGAAGATGATGGAGGAAAGTAAGCTCCTTTGAGTCTCATTGGAGAGAAAGAGGGATATAAACAAAGTATACAATTTTGGTACCCGGGAAGCCAAGAAAAAGTAGCAGAGGAAGCTACCTGGCCCGGGTAATCCAGGAAGGTCACGCGTCGGGAAGAAGGGTGCCCTTACCTCTTGAGAGAGAGGGAGAAGCTCAGCTTCGACGATCCAGCTGTGATTTTGCCCCTCAGGCCGATGTTCTGCAATCACAACATCATCGTCCATGAGACTGGTCCCTCCCACAGGAAGCTACCTTAGATTTTTTATTTTTTAAAATTTATTTATTAAATTTTATGACCTTTATTTATTAAACTTACAGCGTCCACCTCAAAGAGCGGCTTGGGACCAGACCTCGTGTGAACAAGCACGCCGATGGAGGCCCCTAGGGTCACAGACACCTCTCCGTTCTGCAGCGCCACTTTCGGGATCCCGCTGAGTCTGATCCTGACCACCAGAGGCAGCGATGGGACTCCTAGCTGAGAAATCTGGGGAGGGGGGAAGCAAAAAGACATTGGTTACCCGACTCGAACAACGCGAGGGCCCCCGATCAGGGCATTTTCTGGCGAGTGCTCCACAGTGACCCAGAAGGTAGGACGCCAAGGGTGGTGGCAGCTCTATGCATTCCCAACCTTCCCCTAAACTGTAGACTTCCTATTCTCACTCCCTGGAAAACCGAGAGGGCTCCATTGCCAAATGCCACAAGAAGGACTCATCCTCTGCCCTTTGTAGACTCACAGATACCCTGGAGTACCCTCGCAGACAACCCCTACAGGTTCCCAGCAATGGTCCCTCCAAGCTGTGGAGTCTTGTGAGCAAAAATTCTACCTTGCGAGCTACTGGCGTTAAAGTTGTGAGCGAGCGATTTGGCCGCTGCATAAATTAGTTTGCTCTGGAGCCACCCTTCCTGAGCTAGGACGAAAATGGGTGAGCCGGAGGCTAAAAAACTGTGAGCTAGCTCACAGTCACTCGGCTTAGAGGGAACACTGGTTCCCAGTACTGGGATATTTGGTTAATGTAGAAGAGTTTTGCACAGCCATAGAAGTGTGATACTGAGTGCAGTAAATAAATCTCCCAAGAAGTACTTGTATATTGCGAAAAAGGTAAACTTACATGGATTTGAGTAGATCTAGTTCACTTTCAGGTTGCAGTCAAAAGGAGAGAGCGAGAAGTCTAATCTAAAGAGTCCTTTCCCTATCACAAATGGCCAGCTTGTCTGGCATTATGCGTGTGGGAGTATGAGGGCATTGTCTCTGCAGGAGAGACTTGCAGAGACATGTATCTCCATGGAAGGCCATGTGAAGTGAGGGAGAGGACAAAGGGAGAAGGGAGGGGTTCAGAGGGCAGCTCCCAGGTTAAGACAAAGGGAAGCATCTCATTCAAGGAGGTAACACCCTTGGACTGACATAGCACCCCTCCCCAATGTCCAGGCATGCTGAGTGGGTCACTCCAATACCCAGACCCAAGTTTGAAAAACTATGCAATACGGAGTTTGCTTTGGAAATTTAGGGAGAATTGCTTCCCCCAAAAGTGTGATGTCCTGTAAAAGTGCCTTACCTCTGGGACCAGGGATTGCAGAGCGGCGGTCGTCATGGGGACATTTCCACGGAGCTAGCAAAAGTGACACGCAGAAGAAAGTAGAGTTAGCCGATAAATCAGGGATGGAGCCATCCACTCACTCTCCGAGCAATTAGAAGGGCTTGGGGGGGCAACAGTGGGGGGGCGAGTGCACCACAGTTTATTTATTTAAGGGAACTTAAATAAATAAATAGATAAATAAATAAATAAATTCTAGCGTCCTGGCCCCACTGCTGGACCTCCTGATGGCCCCTGGTCTTTTTGGCCACTGTGTGACACAGAGTGTTGGACTGGATGGGCCATTGGCCTGGTCCAACATTGGCTTCTCTGATGTTCTTATGTTCTTAAGCAGCTCTCTGACCCTCCTCCCTCCTCATCGGTCTCCTCTTCAGTCCTCTTACGGCTACCAAAATGCTCTTCCATTAACCTGATGTGTTTTACATTCAATCTTTCAGGAGCTGCCAGGACTGGAGTTCCCGGGGACAGAGGGAAGAGGGCTCACCGTTTGTTGAGTGATGTCCACGTTGAGCAAGCCTTTTGACCCCAGGGTCCCTATCAGAGTGGTGAGGAGCTGACCAGGGAGAACCAACTGGGAGGAGTGGTCACCGGGCACAGGGGCAGGGAGAGAAGGCAGCTGGACGGGAGGAAGGTTGATGGTGTTGCCTTCGGGATCGGTGATCATGAGCTGGAAGAGACATTCAAAGAGCAGAGATGAAGACGGAGACCTCGGGTACCACCTGAAGCTGCCCGGCAACCCTGTGGGGTAGAAAGCTGAGCAGATCAAGACTTTCCTCTTGGTTTACTCTCGAGTTGCTAACTCCAGGCTGGGAAATTCCTGGAAATGTAGGGGTGGGGCCTAGGAAGGGACCTTAAGGTAAAGGTAAAACTTTCCCTTGCTCGAAAGCCAGTCGAATCCGATTCTAGGAGTGTGGTTGCTCATCTCCGTTTCCAAGCCGAAGAGCCAGCGCTGTCCGAAGACGTTTCCGCGGTCATGTGGCCGGCATGACTAGACACTGGGGCACACGGAACGCTGTTACCTCTCCACCAAAGTGATATCTATTTATCCACTTGCAATTTCTTGCTTTCGAACTGCTAGGTTGGCAGGAGCTGGGGCCAGAGATGGGAGCTCACTCCGTCATGCAGCACTCGGGTCTCGAACTGCCAAACTACCAACCTTCCAGTCTGCAGTCCAGCGACTTAACCACTTGAGCCACTGCAGCCCCTGGATTCATGCCCACTTGTCCTGTATCACCCATGTAATCTACTCTAGTCCTGTCATCGTGTTCTTCCCTGATACAGCACTCCTGGAAGGAAGAGCAGACTGCCGGGGCGACAAACAGATAACAAGCAAACCACGTGGTGCCAAAGCTCTCTGCCCATGCACAGAGGTGTTCCTTTTGGCACCATGTGCAAAGTAAACCTGTCTTTGCAAACACCTCCTGCAAAAGGCTCCAATTCCCCAGCCTGGTGCAAAAATCCAGCTGAAACAGTGTGACCAATAGAACCGGCTCTTCGGTTGTTTGGCTGCAAGCACGACTTGCCCACATCAAATACACCCCGTTCCCAGAGTGCTTCGCTTCTCTTGTTTGCTCCAGAAAAGAAAGCTGGGTGACACAGGCCAGGATTAAAATGCAAGACAGCAGAAAACTTTACGCTGAGGAAAGTCAAATGCAGCGACTGGAATGGGCTATGCAAATGAAACGCAGTTTGCATCTGATTACTGATTGCACGTGATTTATCCTGGTGCCACTGGCCAGAGAGGGCGTCAAGAAATAACACAAAACCCATCTGTTCGGCATCAGAAGACTTGATCGGCCCTTTGGAGATGTTTAACACATATTCACCACGCGAAGGCTCGGCTTTTCTACAGGAAAAAATTCTGCACATAATACCCGTGCTTCCCCAGGAGAACTGCAGACAGGGGTCATTTCCTGTGGGAGCGCACAGGAGCGGAGCTCCAGCAGTAAGGAGCCCAGGGGGTGGGCACACGCAACAAGCCCTGCCCACTGCTCCCAGCAGCCCTCGGCAGAGCCCCACCCCTGGCCCGCCTTCAGGTACCAGCTCTCCCTCCTCTGTGAGGGCAGATCTGTCCGTTCTCCCCCACCCACCGCTAGCAATCTAAAACAGTCCAGTGGAGCCTGAACAGTGGGTGTTGCCTTCTGACACACTTCCGGTGACGTCAGGGGGTGTGGCATATGCTAATACGTTATGCTAATAAGTTATGCTAATGAGCTCCTGCACCTCTTTTTCTATGAAATGATCCCTGTTCAGATGTACTTAATTCTCTCTTCTGGCTCTAATGCTGGCCATAATGTTTCTGTTATCATTGTTATCTGTTGAAGTTCTTCAATTAAAAAAGGGGGGGAGAAGTGTGGGCCCTTTAAGGAAGGGGGCGGAGCTTGCCGTAGTCTCTTTGTAGCTACGGGCCAGACTTGCATAGTGCAAGTCAGCTCACTGGATGGAGGAACCCCAAGTGCGGAGGATTACAAAGGAAAACGGGTTGCTCACTTACATTCAGATTCAAAAGGATGTGTTGACCACGGAACAAGGGCAGGCCGGCCAGCGTATAATGCAGCTGTCCAAGCATTCCAAAGGGGCAAATACCTTCAGGGGGAATAGAACGAAACCAAGCAGGGCATTAAACACAGGCAGCAAATGCCTCCGGCAGCACCCTCCCTAGCAATCTTGGCCGATCTTCTTGAAAGAGAGATTACAAAACATCCTGTGGACATTCTATCAGTGGCTACTAGACATGCTGGCTAAAGGGAACCTCCACATTCACAAGCACTAAACCTCTGACTCCAGGAGGCAACATCAGGGGAAGGCCTCCTGCTCTGTGCTCTGTCGTTGACTCCAGAGTTAGCCACTGTGAGAGATACAATGCTGGACTAGACGGCTCACTGGTCTGATCCAGCAGGGCTCTTCTGAGGTTCTTATGAAGGCCTCAGCCTCTCTGCCCTGTTGCCGGCCCTCCAGTAGAACTGGCCGGCCACTGTGTGAGAGAGGATGCTGGGCTAGATGGGCCACTGGTCTGATCCAGCAGGGCTCTTCTGAGGTTAACTGGTTGGCCACTGTGTGAGACAGGAGGCTGGACTGGATGGACCCCTGGTCTGACCCAGCAGGGCTCTTCTGATGTTCTTGTGAAGGCCTCAACCTCTATGCTCTGTTGTTGGCCCTCCAGGGGAACTGGGTGGCCACTGTGTGAGACAGGAGGCTGGACTGGATGGACCCCTGGTCTGACCCAGCAGGGCTCTTCTGATGTTCTTGTGAAGGCCTCAACCTCTATGCTCTGTTGTTGGCCCTCCAGGGGAACTGGGTGGCCACTGTGTGAGACAGGAGGCTGGACTGGATGGACCCCTGGTCTGACCCAGCAGGGCTCTTCTGATGTTCTTGTGAAGGCCTCAACCTCTATGCTCTGTTGTTGGCCCTCCAGGGGAACTGGGTGGCCACTGTGTGAGACAGGAGGCTGGACTGGATGGACCCCTGGTCTGACCCAGCAGGGCTCTTCTGATGTTCTTGTGAAGGCCTCAACCTCTATGCTCTGTTGTTGGCCCTCCAGGGGAACTGGGTGGCCACTGTGTGAGACAGGAGGCTGGACTGGATGGACCCCTGGTCTGACCCAGCAGGGCTCTTCTGATGTTCTTGTGAAGGCCTCAACCTCTATGCTCTGTTGTTGGCCCTCCAGGGGAACTGGGTGGCCACTGTGTGAGACAGGAGGCTGGACTGGATGGACCCCTGGTCTGACCCAGCAGGGCTCTTCTGATGTTCTTGTGAAGGCCTCAACCTCTATGCTCTGTTGTTGGCCCTCCAGGGGAACTGGGTGGCCACTGTGTGAGACAGGAGGCTGGACTGGATGGACCCCTGGTCTGACCCAGCAGGGCTCTTCTGATGTTCTTGTGAAGGCCTCAACCTCTATGCTCTGTTGTTGGCCCTCCAGGGGAACTGGGTGGCCACTGTGTGAGACAGGAGGCTGGACTGGATGGACCCTCACTGGTCTGATCCAGCAGGGCTCGTCTGAGGTTCTTATGAAGGCCTCAGCCTCTCTGCCCTGTTGCCGGCCCTCCAGTAGAACTGGCCGGCCACTGTGTGAGACAGGATACTGGACTAGATGGACCACTAGTCTGATCCAGCAGGGCTCTTCTTATGAAACCCTTGGCCTCTATGCCTTGTTACTGGCCCTCCAGAGGAACCGGTTGGCCACTGTGTGAGATACAATGCTGGACTAGATGGATCACTGGACTGATCCGGCAGGGCTCTTCTTATGTTCTTAGGATGCAAATAGATAGTGCACATGTGGCCTCTCCCATTCCAAAATGTCAGATGCTAAGCATGACTTGTAGGAAAGGACTACAGTCCCTGACTGTCCACAATGGAATACTGTCGCAAAGCTTTCAACGGTGGGAAGGGGCGGGATATAAACTGAATAGAATAAATAAACAAATTGCATCGGAAGGCCTCTGAAAATGTCCTCGGCCAAACCCAGGGAGATGCTCCTACTTACTGTTGACTGTGCCCAAAAGTATGTTCAAGACGTTCAGCACAAGGTCTATGACTGGACACAGCTGAAAAGCAAAAGGAAACGCTCAGACCGAGCCCGTGGACTTCGTGCTGTTCACTCCAGCAAGATCCAGCTAAGTTGGGTGATTTGGCTGCTAAATACTTAAAAATGAACGGTACATGCAATTCACAGGCGGCAGCCACACAAGGTTGGATCAGGTGCCATCGCTGCATTCTAGCAATTATCCTCAAATGCAGAGGTGGACTGGCCATGGAGGCCACTGGGGGGCAGAGTCCTGTTGGGCTGATGACCTGTGGGCTGCCACCACGCAAGCCCACCCCACCCCAACCTGGGACAAGCCCAGCATGAGGTGGAAGGTAGCCACCACTGTTGGGGGATAGGGTAGGGTTGCCAGGCTCCAGGTTTGGCCTGGAGTTTCCCCCAGAATTACAACTGGTCTCCAGACATCAGAGGTCAGTTCCCTTGGAGGGAATGGCAGCTTCCAAGGGGAGGCTCTAAAGTATACCCTGAAATCCCTCCACAAATTTCCCCCTCAACAGACTTCCCCCATAAATCTCCAGGAATTTCCTATGCTCAAGCTAGTAACCCTAGGACAGAGATGGGGCAGATGTGTGGGGGAGGGTTGAGGCCCTTTTCCCGGGGCCATTTCTGCCCCATGGTTCACCCTTCCTCAAATAGAACGGCCGCCGAAACCCCCAACAGTGCCAGATATAGATGGTGGTTTGTAGATGCCTCCACAGAAGGATTCTCCTTATGTCATCTGAGCTCTTGCAACATTCTCTTTCCTTGTAGGGTTGCCAGGTTTGGGTTGGAAAATACCTGGAGACTTTGGGGGTGGAGCCAGGAGAGGGCGGGGTTTGGGGAGGGGCCTCAGCATGGTATCATGACATAGAGTCCACCCTTCACAGGAGCCGTTTCTTCCAGGGGAGCTGATCTCTGTCCGCTGGGAATCAGTTGTAAAAGCGGGAGATCCCCAGGCCCCACCTGGAGGCTGGCAACCCTATTTCCTTTGGACCCTCTTAAATACTGAAATTCTGGTCCCCAGGCAGACAGCAAGGGGTACTTGTGCAGTGAGTGAAACTAAGAGGGCAGCAGTGTTCCCTCTAAGCTGAGTTAGTGTGAGCTAAAGGTAAAGGTTCCTTTGCTCGAAAGCCAGTCGAATCCGACACTAGGGTTGCGGTGCTCATCTCCGTTTCCAAGCCGAAGAGCCAGCGCTGTCCGAAGATCTTTCCGTGGTCATGTGGCCGGCATGACTAAACACCAAGGCGCATGGAACGCTGTTACCTTCCCACCAAAGTGGTACCTATTTATCTACTTGCAATTTCTTGCTTTCGAACTGCTAGGTTGGCAGGAGCTGAAACTAGAGACGGGAGCTCACTCCGTCATGCTGCACCTGGGTCTCGAACTGCTGAACTACTGACCTTCCACAGCCTGCAGTTCAGCGTCTTAACCACTTGAGTCACCGCAGCTAGCTCACAGTTTTTTAGCCTCTGGCTCACACATGTTTTGTCTCAGCTCAGGAAGGTATGGCTCCAGAGCAAACTAATTTAATGCAGGAGCCGAATCGCTCGCTCACAGCTTTAATGCCAGCAGCTCACAAAGTAGAATTTTTGCTCACAAGATTCCACAGCTTAGAGGGAGCATTGGAGGTCAGGTCCTTCTGACTCAACACATTCTTGGGAGACTCACCAAGCCAGGGAGGAGGTTGTTCAAGAGATTGCCCAGCAGGCCTCCGACCGGATTCAGGAGGGGCAACCTAAGGAGGAAAAGACATGGTCATGATGGCAAATGGAAATGATGGATTCTGAGCTTGGTGTAGTCTTAAGATCTGGAGATAAGAACATAAGAGACGCCAATGTTGGATCAGGCCAAAGGCCCTTCCAGTCCAACACTCTGTATCACACAGTGGCCAGAAATACCAGGTGCCCTCAGGAGGTCCACCAGTGGGGCTGGGACACTAGAAGTCCTCCCACTGCTGACCCCCCCCCCCCAAGCACCAAGAAGTCACACCATCACTTGCCCCAGAGTCCCTATCTATACCTTGTGGCTCATAGCCACTGATGGACCTCTGCTCCATATGCTTATCTAATTCCCTTTTGAAGCCGTCCATGCTTGTAGCCGCCACCACTTCCTGTGGCAGATGCTTAGAAAGGAATGGCTCAACAACCAAAAAAGTCCATCACTGTCTATTAGGTCTGGTGACTAAATGGTGACCTACCTGGGGGGGAGGGGTGACAATCAGAGGAGGTTTTGGTCTCTGTGCCCTGCTCGTGGGCCTCCTAGGTGCAACTGGTTGATCCCTGTGTGTGCAACAGGATGCTGAGCAAAACGGACCATCGGGCATTATCCAGCCCAGGTGGATATTTGTGAACTACAGCAAAATACTCTTTGAAAAGGATGTGGACAGAACGGAGCAGGTGCAGAGGAGAGCGACGAGGATGATCGGGGGCCTGGAGACCAAGAAGCCCTATGGGGAAAGGCTGAGGGACTTCTTGGGAATGTTCAGTCTGGAGAAGAGGAGGTTGAGGGGGGACAGGATGGCTCTCTTGAAGTATTGGAAGGGCTGTCGTCACTTCGAGGAGGGCAGGGAGCTGTTCCTCTTGGCAGCAGAGGAGAGGACTTGCAGTCATGGGTTTAAATTATGGGAGGAAAGGTACAGGCTAGATATTAGGATAAAAACAGTTCAGCAATGGAATGGGGTTCCTGGGGAGGCGGTGAGCTCCCCTTCACTGCCAGTCTTCAAGCAGCAGCTGGACAAACACTGGACTCAGGGGTGCTTTAGGCTGATCCGGCATTGAGCAGAGGGTTGGACTAGATGGCCTCTAGGGCCCCTTCCAGCTCTATGATTCTGTGATTCTATGTCCCAAGGTTTTAACAGGTGATCACTCGGCATAATGACCCATGCTACCAAAAAGGATGATTAACAGATTTATGCTGGGGGAGGGCAATGGTAAACGCCATTCACAGGCCTGGTGTGGTATCTCCAGGGCACGTGCAAGCACTTCTGTATAACCACCAGTAATGTAACGAAGAAGAAGAAGAGGAGGAGGAGGAGGAAGAGGAAGAAGAGGAAGAGGAGGAGGAGATAGAATTTATCCCCCGCCCTTCACTACCCAAAGGAGTCTCAGAGCGGCTTACAAACTCCTTTCCCTTCCCCTCCCCACAACAGACACCCTGGGGGGTAGGTGGGGTTGAGAGAGCTCTGACAGAAACGGCTCTTTTTTCAAGAAGAAGAAGAAGAAGAGATTGGATTTATACCCTGCCCTTCACTACCCAAAGGAGTCTCAGAGCGGCTTACAAACTCTTTTTCCTTCCCCTCCCCACAACAGACACCCTGGGGGGTAGGTGGGGTTGAGAGAGCTCTGACAGAAACGGCTCTTTTTTCAAGAAGAAGAAGAAGAGATTGTATTTATACCCTGCCCTTCACTACCCAAAGGTGTCTCAGAGTGGCTTACAAACTCCTTTCCCTTCCCCTCCCCACAACAGACACCCTGTGAGGTAGGTAACATTCAAAAGACCTCCCCCATCCCTCCTCTTCCTCAGAAATCCCCCAATTTAGAATTTACGTCTCCGGGGTTTCATGCGTAGGATGAAAGGTCCCTACCACCACCACCACCCCGCTACCTGAGATCTTTTCTAAACAGAGATACACAGAAATTATGCATGGGACAGAGAAGATAAAGACGGCCTTTTCTCCCTTTCTCACAATACATGAACTCGTGGGCACTCAAAGAAATCGATGAGCAGTAGGTTTAAAACAGATGAAAGGAAGTACTTCTTCACCCAAAGAGTAATTAACACGTGGAATGCACTGCTGCAGGAAGTGGTGGTAGCTACAAGCATAGACAGCTTCAAGAAGGGATTGGAGAAACAGATGGAGCAGAGGTCCATCAGTGGCTCTTAGCCACAAGGTATAGATAGGGACTCTCGGTCTGGGGCAAGGGATGCTCTGTCTTCTTGGTGCTTGGGGAGGCAACAGTGGGAGGGCTTCTGGAGTTCTGTCCCTGCTGGTGGACCTCCTGATGGCACCTGGTCGTTTTGGCCACTGTGTGACACAGAGTGTTGGACTGGATGGGCCATTGGCCTGATCCAACATGGCTTCTCTTACATTCTTATGTCTCGGTCAGGGATGCTCTGTCTTTTTGGTGCTTGGGGGGGGGCAACAGTGGGAGGGCTTCTGGAGTTCTGGTCCCATTGGTGGACCTGGGTTTTGGCCACTGTGTGACACAGAGTGTTGGACTGGATTGGCCACTGGCCTGATCCAACATGGCTTCTCTTATGCTTTTATGTCTGGGGGCAGTGATGCTCTGTATTCTTGGTGCTTGGGGGGGGGCAACAGTGGGAGGGCTTCTGGAGTCCTGGCCCCACTGCTGGACCTCCTGTTGGCACCTGGTCTTTTTGGCCACTGTATGACACAGAGTGTTGGGCTGATCCAACACTGGCTTCTGTCATATTCTTATGAGCAAACAAGCTTCTGTGAGCAAATATCACAGGGCCAGCCAGCCATGGTATGTGTCAATGGGCGCTTTGCCTTCCGGAAGCTTACACTTCCAAATTCTTGTTGGTCTCTAAGGTCCTTCCGCTTCCGAATCTAGCCAATCTGCTGTTTGCAGAGTTTTAGGATATACATTTTAGAGAGAGAGATTGCAATGAAGCAGCGCAGTGGGGAACAGGCAGTGTCCAAAGAACGGGCCTTGAGGTTTTACTGGCCTTTAGGGGTACTTACCCAGATAGGATCTTAATTCCACCCAAGAGGGTCTTGCAGTTCTCAACAACCAACTTGGGAGCGCCTGACTTGTCTTGCACCATCCGGGCCCTGGCTGTGATATTCGCTTCCACGAGAAGATTCAGCAACCCAAGCAGAGGCCTGCAAGATGAAAAGAAGAGATTGGATTTCTACCCTGCCCTTCACTACCCAAAGGAGTCTCAGAGCGGCTGACAAACTCCTTTCCCTTCCCCTCCCCACCACAGACACCACAGACACCCTGAGAGAGCTCTCCCGAGAACTGCTCCTG
This sequence comes from Gekko japonicus, assembly GCF_001447785.1. NCBI lineage: Eukaryota > Metazoa > Chordata > Lepidosauria > Squamata > Gekkonidae > Gekko > Gekko japonicus. The sequence goes on along the minus strand of NW_015163179.1, from coordinate 130,176 downwards.
AGAGAACAACTCTGAGAGAAGAAGAAGAGGAGGAGGAGGAGGGGGGAGGAGGAGGAGATTGGATTTATGCCCCACCCTTCACTACCCGAAGGAGTCTCAGAGCGGCTCAGAATCTCCTTTTCCTTCTCCTCCCCACAACAGACACCCTGTGAGGCAGGCGGGGCTGAGAGAGCTCTCTTGAGGACTGCCCTCGAGAGAAGAGCTCTGAGAGAACTTGTGACAGACCCAAGGTCACACCAGCAGCTGCGAGTGGAGAAGTGGGAAATCAAACCCGGTTCTCCCAGATTAGAGTCCGCGCACTTAGCCACTATAGTACCAAATTGACCCAGAAGAGGTGAGGAGCGGGACATCTAGCACTGAACCTGCTCTAGTTTCAAAAATATTCTGCAAGCATTTAATTGGGGGGGGGAGGGGAATGGCCTTTAATTCCTAAGTTTGGTGGGCTTTCATCTAATGGTCACGGTGGGGGTGGGAAGTGCCGTTAAGTCACAGGTGACTCAGGGTAACCCCTCAGGGTTCAGAGGCTGAAAAGTACTGAGAAGCGTTGAGTGATTTCAGCAAGTACTTTTATTCAGAAGGAACAAGACAAAGTAAGCCGGCTCGCAGGCCAGTATGTATGCACAGAAACCCTCCACCAAAACACACACACCCTACTTCCCTATAGGCTATATACAGTAGCCGAGAGTCCCATAGGCTCTCGGCTGCGGACCTGGCCCTCTGATAGGTGCGGGCTAGGATCCGCTTGGCTATTGTTCTATTGGGAGCGAAGCTTCAGGACTTTGCATGACCGCATGGCCCAACGGTCGCGCACGTGGTCATGGCGGAGTACATTACAGAGGCAATGCTCCCTCTAAGCTGTGGAGTTTTGTGAGCAAAAATTGTACTTTGTGAGCTCCTGACATTAAAGTGGTGAGCGAGCGATTGGGCTGCAGCAAGAATCAGTTTGCTCCAGAGGCCTCCTTCCTAAGCCAAGACAAAAATGTGTGAGCCGGAAGCTTAAAAAAGACTGTGAGCAACTCCACCCTAACTCCGCTGAGAGGGAACACGGTTCAGAGGTGGCTTGCCAGTGTCCGGCTTCACATAGCAACCCTGGCTTTCGTTGGTGGTCTCCCATCCAAATACTGGCAAACTGCCTAGCTTCCAAGGTATGATGACATCAGGCTAGGCTGGGCCGTCCGGCTCAGGGCAGATGAACAGAGGTGGGTTTGCCCTTGCCTGCCTCTGCGTAGCAACCCTGGACTTCTTTGGTGGCCTCCCATCCAAGTGTTAACCAAGTGACAACCCTGCTTCGGTTCTGAGACCTGACAAGATCCAGCTAGCTTGGGCTATCATGGTCAGGGCAGAGACAAACAGAGGTGGAAGCAGTCATCGTTCTATCCCGTTCTACCTTATGCAGGCCCCGGTCACACGGAGAATTTGCCACGCGAAAGGCACGGACGTCGGGTGGGTTTTTTGGGCGCGATCACACTGCAACATCTGGGAAGCGTCGCACACCCGTGGGCAACCCGTGGCATCCCGCCAAGATGCGCAGTAAAAAAACTACCGCGGAAAGTGCACTAGTATCCGGAAACCTGGGGCAGGGACGGGCGTCTGATTGTGGGAGCGCTAGTATCCCGTGGCATCCGGCGGCCGACCACATCCCGTCGCAAACCGGATGTTTTTCGTAAGCGCATGCGCTCAAACACGAAACTGAAAGCAGTGCTGCTTCGCAGAACTGTGCATGCGCACAAACGCGAAACGCTTGCCACCCCACTTCTTTGCCACGCTCCGCCGTGTGATCGCCAGCTAACAGCCTAAGTGCGAAGACTCGGGGGACCGTGTGATCGGGCTACCGCACTTTATTTTGCTCTGGGGCAAACAGCCACGCTTCCCCCCCCCCCCCGCGTTATCTGGCCCATGTGACCGGGGCCTCATTAGATTTATTGACCACCTTTCACCGCTTATGCGGGGCTCAGGGCGGTTTACAACAGAATAATTCAATACATTATAAAAACCTATTTGTTATGTATTACCTGATGTACATAGGCTGAATGGAGAATGAGCCTGAGCTTCAGTCACAAGCGCCATAGACTCCCAGTATCCTAAAATCAACAACCTGATTGGCTGATGTTGTGAAACGGACCAATCGAGAAAGACTTTCGGCTATGACTATTGGTCTTAAGCGCTCACTCATGGTTGGACCTTAGTATTCTAGGGGTGTGGTTTAAAGATAAAGGTAAAGGTTTCCCTTGCTTGAAAGCCAGTCGAGTCCGACTCTAGGGTTGCGGTGCTCATCTCCGTTTCGAAGCCGAAGAGCCAGTGCTGTCCAAAGACATTTCCGTGGTCATGTGGCCAGCATGACTAAACGCCAAGGCGCACGGAACGCTGTTACCTTCCCGCCGAAGTGGTCCCTATTTATCTACTTGCAATTTCTTGCTTTCGAACTGCTAGGTTCGCAGGAGCTGGAACTAGAGACGGGAGCTCAGGTTTAGCTAGTTCTAAACTGTATATAATTTGGGATTGTTCTGTGTTGTTGTTGCTGTTGTGTTCTGAGCTGAATAAAGAAATCACTTTTGAGAAAAGCTGCCTCAAGCCCAGTACATAATATAATTAAAACCATAAAAATTCAATATTAAAAGCATTCAAACATAAGCATTTGGGAACATTTTAAGAGGGGTTATGGGGGAGGGGGGGTGCCAGTCAGACGTAAGGGAACCGTCGCTGCCCTCAACCAAAGGCCTGGCGGAAAGTCTCTGCATTGCATGCTCTGCGGAACTCAAGTAGATCAGGCAGGGCACGGATGTCGTTTGGCAGAGAGTTTCACCAGGCCGGGGCCAGGGTGGAAAAGGCCCTGCCCCTGGTCGAGGCCGGCCGGATATCTTTGGGGCTGGGAATCACCAGGAGGTTCTTATCTGCTGATCTCAATGCCCTTTGGGGACATATCAGGAGAGGCAGTCCCAAAGGTGCGTAGCCCCCTGCCCGTTAAGGACTTTAAAGTTAAGCACCAAAACCTTGAATCTTTCGGCCAAAGACAAAGGGAACCTTTCGTCTTTCCCAGTAGCGATGGGGATGGGAGGAAGCCCTGCTTCCAGCAACATTTGGGGGGCTTAATAAGGAGATGAGGAAGGAAGCGCCCGCTGTCTTTGGCGTCTTCCCGAGAAAGCTGACTCACGAGTTGTTGCCCTTGAGTTCCACTTTGGTGTAGATGTTCAGGTCGACCCCGACGCCTTCCAGAAGTTTCAGGGAGACCTTAGGAAGGACGATATCCACAATATTCAAGCTGGAGTCGGGGAGAGAAAGGAGAGACAGTCCAAAGCAGGTATTACTACGACCACTTTGGGAAAGATGGTTCACAGCTGCTCAGGGGAAACGGAATTGCACATTTGACAGTATGTGGGCAGTCCCAGGAAGATCTGGACATTCCTGCCCACCAGGGGTGATTTCCCGTGGGACCACACAGGAGCTGAGCTCCGGCAGTAAGGAGCCCAGAGGGTGGGCACATGCAACAAGCCCCGCCCCCTGCTCCCAGCAGCCCTCAGTCGGGCCACGAGGAGCAAGAAGAAGCCAGGTAAGTTGCAGAGGCCCCCCCTGGCCTGCCTTCAGTTACAAACTCTCCCTCCTCTGTGAGGAGTCCAGAGGTCATTTCGGGGGGGAACGCGGGGGAACGCAGTTCCCCCGGGTGAGGTGCAGGGGGCGGGGCACATGACGAAGCCCCGCCCCTGCTTCCGGCCGCCCCGCTTCCAGCCCTCATTCAGCCAGGAGGAGGCAGGAGAAGAGGGAGGGTAAGTTGCTTCCTCCCTGCCTCTCCCCACCCCTGCCTGCCTGGGGCCAGGGAGGGCCTTGGCGGGGCTTCCTCGCACTCCCGCTGGCCTTGCAGGTCCACCGCCGGGCCCCTGATGTCAGGGTGTGTGGCATATGCTAATGAGTTATGCTAATGAGTTCCCCTAGCTTTTTTTCTACGAAATGACCCCTGCTGCCCACATCGGTATGTTGTAAGCACTGCAGGAAGGATGCCATATAAATCCTAAACATTGTTATTCTTATTAATTTTATTTATTTATTTGATTTATACCCCATTCTCCCTGCCAAAGCAGTCTCAGGGTGGCTTACATAAACTTTCAGCAGATAAATGATCAACGATCTAGGATGTTGCTCTGCAAACAGTTAAGGAGACAGACCTAACAAACTGAGACCCTGTGCCCAATTCCATCACAGACAGCCTGAGCTTCACTGATCTTAAGGATCAATTGCTGACTGCATTTCTTTTATGTTTGATGCTACGAGGAGCAAGAAGCAGCCAGGTAAGTTGCAGAGCCCTCCCCCAGCCTGCCTTCAGTTACAAGCTCTCCCTCCTCTGTGAGGGCAGATCTGCACGCCCCCCCCAATAGCTAGCAATCCAAAATAGTCAAGTGAAGCCTGAGCAGTGGGTGTTGCCTTCTGACAGGGGGTGTGGCATATGCAAACAAGTTATCCTAATAAATTATGCTAAGGAGCTCCTGCACCTCTTTTTCTATGAAATGACCCCTGATCTTAATGTAATACCATCAAAATAACCATTAAAATAACAAATGAGGCCACACAATAGATCTATATGAGGCATTACCGTAGTGGCCATTTTGTTCACAGTCCCTTTCCTAACAATCCCCAAAGTAGAGTTGGCCTTTTTCACCACTGCAAAAATATAAACCGCAAGGATAGACAAAAGATACACAACTTTCACAAGAAAACCGTAGGCATCAGTCTATTGCAATACAATAACAATAAATTGAAGAGACAATAGATTTGGTGATCACAATTCAAAAACATTACTTGCAAATTCAAAATACAATTTGAGGATAGTGGAAAATATCCAACAGGAGATTCCTCTGCATCCCTTGTCGATAATAGTGTCCAAAAGACCTCAAAGTCCACAAAAAAGGCAGAGGATGTCCCAAAACACGAATAAACTTCTAACAGCCGAAAACGTCCTTCCCAGGTATGCCAGACGTTTCAAAGCCATCTTCTTCAGTTGTACGGCTGAAAATGGAACCCAGTTTCCACAGTAATGCAGGCACAGCTCATATCTCAAATGGAATCCACAGATTCCATTTGAGATATGAGCTGTGCTTACTTTACAGTGGAAATTGGGTTCCATCTGTGACCACCAATTCTATTGTATCTTCAATTTATTGTTATTGTATTCCAATAGACTGACGCCTACTGTTTACTTGTGAAAGCTGTGTGTCTTTTGATGGTCTACCCCCACGGTTTATATTTTTGGGTACTACATACTTTGTTTGTCTTTTTCACCACTGCAGCACACTGGGTTGACACTTCTATTGATCTACCCTCGACAGCCCCAAGATCTTTTCCCCTCTCAGTCTCAGCAAGTTCAGACCCCCTTAGCCTAGACTTGAAGTTGGGATTTTTTTAAAAAAATATCTGGCCGTTAACAGCAGCCAGAAACGGGAAAGCTATCCTGTCCACAACCCTTCTGTGCTGCTTTGCTTTAGACCACCATGGGCCTTGACCTTCTGGACCGCGACTTGGCTTTTGATCTTCAGATTTGCTCTCCTGATTTGACGCTTGGGCTTTGAACTAGCTGTGCTTTTTCCCCGGACCGTTTTTGGACAACGCTTCTTGTGTCTCACCCCAGGTGCCTGCTTGAACTAGAACAGAACCCCAGCCCCCCCTAGGAACACCACTTGGACACAAGTACAATCTGTGGGCATCATATAAGCATATAATATCAATGCTCTTCTCAGTAATAGGCAACTCACCCAAGCAGACCTCCTTGACCTCCCAGGATACCGTCAAGCAGTCCTCCTCCTTGGCCTCCCAGAACACCTCCAAGCAGTCCTCCTCCTTGGCCTCCCAGAACACCACCAAGCAGTCCTCCTTCTTGACCTCCCAAGACACCTCCAGTCAAACCTCCCCCTTCACCTCCCAGAAGATTCCCAGCTACACCTCCTCCTTGGCCTCCCAAGACACCTCCAGTCAAACCTCCTAGAAGGCCTCCCCCTTCGCCTCCCAGAAGATTCCCAGCTACACCTCCTCCTTGGCCTCCCAAGACACCTCCAGTCAAACCTCCTAGAAGGCCTCCCCCTTTGCCTCCCAGAAGACCTCCAGCTACACCTCCTCCTTGGCCTCCCAAGACACCTTCAGTCAAACCTCCTAGAAGGCCTCCCCCTTCACCTCCCAGAAGACCTCCAGCTACACCTCCTCCTTGGCCTCCCAAGACACCTCCAGTCAAACCTGCTAGAAGGCCTCCACCTCCTCCCCCAAGAAGTCCTCCACTAAGCAGTCCCTGGAGCAAGTCACCATTGGCCACCGTTTCTGAGATAACTGAAATGAGAGAGGAGAGGCAGCATTTAGGACAGGGAACAGAAATCCATTGCATTTAAATATGGTCTCATCATCATCAGGTCTTGTTGTCATGAGTCTGATTTGCCCAACTTCTTCCCAGTTTGCAGGGATTGGCACAATTTGGTTGCTATTGATTTCATTGAAGAGGAATCCAAGAAGTTTAAATGATCATCTATTGATTATTGCTGGAATTCCAGAGGGCCTCTGGGAAAGGACTTTAGGGATTTTCCAGAAATAAGCTGGCAAATTGTTAACCACTAAGCAGAATTGTAGAAACAGGTGTTTTAAATCTTATTTAATTGACAGGAGAGGAATTTCCTAATGAAAGCAGGTGTTCTTACGTCAGTAGACTATTTAGTTGGGATGGTACCATTTGACAATAATAACCTCTCATAGTGGAGATTTATGATCAGACTCTATGCTTCAAAGAGAACTAGGTTCAGAAGATCTTTTAAGTAGCTTTACCTATATGGAAAAATCAAACTAAACTCTCCTTTCAGAGAAACGATGATTGAGGGTGACATGACAGAGGTTTATAAAATTATGCATGGGATAGAGAAGGTAGGAAAAGAAGTACTTTTTCCCTTTCTCACAATACAAGAACTCGTGGGCACTCAATGAAATTAATGAGCAGTGGGTTCGGAACAGATAAAAGGAAGTACTTCTTCACCCAAAGGGTCATGAACATGTGGAGTTCACTGGTGCAAGGACCGGTGGTGGCTACAAGCATGGACAACTTCAAGATGGGCTTGGGGGAACATATGGAGCAGAGGTCCATGAGTGGCTATGAGCCATAAGGTATAGTCTGGGGCAGTGATGCTCTGTCTTCCTGGTGCTTGGGGGGCAACAGTGGGAGGGCTTCTGGAGTTCTGTCTCCACTGGTGGACCTCGTGATGGCACCTGGGTTTTGACCACAGTGTGACACAGAGTGTTGGACTGGATGGGACACTGGCCTGATCCAACATTGGCTTCTCTTATCTTCTTATGTTCCTGCCACTCCCTGAGCTCAAGAGTAAGCTGGTTCAGAAAATCACAGTGGACTTCCACTTTCCAGCATCCACCTCAGAATGTGCCTCCAGAAGATAATAGCGAACTCACCGCTCTCCAGGACGGACTTATCCAGTTGGGCCATTGAGAGGACATTTTCAGCAATGCCATGGGAGTGGGGCAGGAGGCAGCAGACGAGAAGGACGGTCCAAACCTTGAGCATCTTGGATCCTTGTACCTGTGAAAATGATCAAAGTTTCACCCATCCCTTGAAAGTGGCTCAGAGAGAAATTAAATCCAGTCAAAGTGAGGCCAGGAGTGAAAACAGACTGTCTTCTGTGAGGGAGGGACAGGGTGAGAGTATAAGACTGGTCCAAGGTCACCCAGCCAGCTTCCTAGTCAGAGTTTGGATCTCAACCAGGGTGTCTCAGACCCTAGTCCAAAACCCTAACTGCTATACCACAGTCAGTGCTCCCTCTAATCTGTGGAGTCCTGTGAGCAGAAATTCTACTTTGTGAGCCACCCATCACCTACTACCTGGCCCTTTCAACGGGAGATGCCGGGGATGGAACCTGGGACCTTCAGCATGCCAAGCAGAGGCTCTTCCACTGAGCCACGGCCCCTCTTTACAGCTCGCCAGGGTCTCAGGCAGAGGTCTTTCCCATCACCTACTACCTGGCCCTTTCAACGGGAGATGCCGGGGATGGAACCTGGGACCTTCAGCATGCCAAGCAGAGGCTCTTCCACTGAGCCACGGCCCCTCTTTACAGCTCGCCAGGGTCTCAGGCAGAGGTCTTTCCCATCACCTACTACCTGGCCCTTTCAACGGGAGATGCCGGGGATGGAACCTGGGACCTTCAGCATGCCAAGCAGAGGCTCTTCCACTGAGCCACGGCCCCTCTTTACAGCTCGCCAGGGTCTCAGGCAGAGGTCTTTCCCATCACCTACTACCTGGCCCTTTCAACGGGAGATGCCGGGGATGGAACCTGGGACCTTCAGCATGCCAAGCAGAGGCTCTTCCACTGAGCCACGGCCCCTCTTTACAGCTCGCCAGGGTCTCAGGCAGAGGAAGGCCTTTCATATCACCTATTGTCCAGTCCTTTTAGCTGGAGATGCCGGGGATTGAACCTGGGACCTTCAGCATGCCAAGCAGAGGCTCTACCACTGAGCCATGGCCACTTGGATGGCTTGGCTGGACAACCGGCCCTGACCACAGCCCTTCCCCAGAGAAGCAGCAATGGCAGATACGCTGACCATACAACTGGATTTCTATGCCCATTTGGACTGGTTAGCCATTCCGCAGCCGATTCAATGCAAATGTTAGCCTCGTTAACAAGAAAACAAAACGAGCTGAGGTGCCATATCAGGCTCAAGCCGCCAAAGCCAACCTGAAGCTTCGTTTCGAAGGACAAACCTGACCGTCTCGGCCCACAGGGGAGTTAAGCCATCCTTACCTTTCTCAGCTCTTGGGCTTGTAGAGTCCGCTGTCCGCTGAGGATGATGTTTCTGCCTCGCCACAGACGTTCCTTATATAGAGAAACTCTGAGTCAGGAATGAGGAAAATGGTCTGTTTGCAGAAAACCCAGAATATTTGCTTGGGTGTAAAGTAGCAAGTGGCTTGTGATTATTGCTAATGCAAATATTTCCTTAGGAATTTGAAAAGCTGGGTCAATCGTTGAGTAATGGTTTCTTAATCGTGGGCCAGCTGCCCTTGTCGGAGCTTTGAACTGGGGTTCCAGTTCCCAAGGAGCGGAGCCAACCGACCATCCTGCCCATCCAGGAGAAGCCAAGATCCTGCGTCATATGCGAGAGGCGGATGGAAACCTAAGAACCTAAGAAGAGCCCTCCTGGATCAGGCCAATGGTCCATCTATTTTATTTATTTATTTATTTATGCTTTCAATTTAATACCCCGCTCTAATCCCATAGTTGGGGTCTCTGAGCGGCTTACAAGTTGCTTGGTGCTAATCACCGTTTCTGTCCCTAACTACGGGCACACAATGTATAGGGGAGAGGGATCTCCTACCAGCACCCCCTCTGTGGTGGTCATGATGTTCTCTCTGTCGGCGGTTCGGCTTGGTCAGGCGGGACTCGGGACTCGGCGGAAGCATCTTTATCTCCGGCGCTCGGTGGTGGTGCGCTCCTCCAGACGCGCGACTTCGCCTGCTTCCGGCCCAGCTCTGTCCTTTCCGGCTCCGCTGGGCTGGTGCTCGGCGCCTGCGCACGCCCCCTCGACCTTCACAGCAGCCGTCGGTGTGTTCCTCCTTCGCCACCAGGGATCGCTCTGCTGCACAGCTTCCCGATCGCGCCCGCCTGCCGCCGCCATGTCGCCGCCGCCGTCCACGCCAGGATCTCCGCCGCCGCCGTCATCGTCATCGCCTTTTTGCCGCCGCTGCCGCCGTCCTGGACCAACCACACAGGGTGCCCCCCATCCTTCTAAGAGTGGGTACCCATTTACCTACTTGCAATTAAGTTGCTTTCGAGACCGCTGGTCCAGCATCCTGTCTCACACCGTGGCCAAACAATTCCTCTGGATGGACAATGACATGGAATAGAGGCTGAGGCCTTCTCCTGATAAAAGAATATCAGAACAGCCCTGCTGGATCAGACCAGTGGTTCAGCTAGTCCGGCATCCTGTCTCCCAGAGCAGCCAACCTGTTCCTCTGGAGGGCCAACAGCAGGGCACAGAGGCCAAGGCCTTCCTCTGATATTGCCTCCTGACTCTGGGGTTCAGAGGATTAGTGCCTGTGAATGTAGAGGTTCCCCTCAGTCACCATGGCTAGTAGCCACTGATAGACTTATCCTCCATGAATCTATCTAATCCCCTTTTCAAGCTGCTTATTCCTGTGGCCGCCACCACATCCTCTGGCAGTGAATTCCAACTTTAATCACTCTCTGTGTAAAGGAGTATTTCCTTTTGTCCACCATGAACCTACTACCTATCAACCTCATTGGAATGCCCTCAAGTTCTAGTATTTTGGGAGAGGGAAAGAATTTACTTCAGTCACTACATGATGAAATGGGCATATCTCTATGCCCTGTTGTTGACCATCCAGAGGAACTGGTTGGCCCCTGTGTGAGACGGGATGCTAGACCAGATGGACCATTGGTCTGATCCAGCAGGGTTCTTCTAGTGTTCTTCAAGGGAAGGCCTTGGCCTCTCTGCCCTGTTTTTGGCCCTCCAGAGGAATTGGTTGGCCACTGTATGAGACAGGAGATGGACCACTGATCTGATCCTGCAGGGCTCTTCTGGTGTTATGACACGGAGGGCCAACTTTATCTAGCTAGGTGTGACACAACTGTGTCCTATCTTTTTGTTAGACCAGAAAGAATATTAGAATGAGAGCTTTTGGCAGTATTTCACAGCTGAGACAAGCAGAAGCAGCGAACATTTGACAGAAAAGTGTTTATAAGTTTATAATTTACTGTGTTTTGTACTAATTTAATTCATCCATCCATTTAACAGTTCAAGAGATCTCCTTGAGACATCCTAGGCAAACTTCACCATTGAAATCACATGAAGCTGCCTAATACTGACTCAGACCCCCTTGGTCAATCGGAGTCAGTGTTGTCCCTTCAGATCGGCAGCCGCTGTCCAAGGTCTCAGGTGAAGGTCTTTCATATCACCTCCTGCCTGGTCCTTTTTAACTGGAGATGCTGGGGATTGAGCCTGGGACCTTCTGCATGCCAAGCAGAGGCTCTACCACTGAGCCACGGCCCCTCTTTACAGCTCTCCAGGGTCTCAGGCGGAGTTCTTTCCCATCACCTCCTACCTGGTCCTTTTAACTGGAGATGACAGGGACTGAAACTGGGACCTTCTGTATGCCAAGCAGAAGCTCCACCACTGAGCCACAGGCCCTTCAAAATCCAACTCACACACTTTAGCACGTCTTTCTGTCTCTGCAGAATTTCATTTCATCTCCTTCAGAGAATTAGCATAGGGTTGCCAATGCTAGGATAGGAAATTCCTGGAGATTTGTGGGAGGGTGGAACCTGGGAGGGTGAGGTTTGGGGAGGGGGGGTATAATTCCCTAGTGGACACCCTCCAGAGCTGCCATTTTGCTCCAGGGGGAACTGATCTCTGTAGTCTGGAGATGAGTTGTAACTCCAGGAGATCTCCAGGCCCCACCCGCGATGTTAGAAGAGTCAAACAACAAATATATACACTGCAAAAACCTTATTTACTAGTTAAAGTGTTCTATATGTTCCATCTTATAAAGTGCATTGGGTACTATTCATAATATTCTAAAACAGGTATATATTCATTACACGCAATATCAACAATAATAATCAGTTTTTACAATCTAATAGCTATCAGTCAATTTACATCCTTTTTACACAATCAACTCCAACGGGAGTTTCTAGAATTAGACAGCCTTAGAAAGACAGGAGCGCTCCGTCTATGATTGTCAGCTGCTTAATGGGCCTTTTGTAGGACCAGCAACAAACATCAATATTAAAAGGACGTCCTTCTTCACCCAAAGAGTGATTAACACTTGGAATTCACTGCCACAGGAAGTGGTGGTGGCTACAAGCATGGACGGCTTCAAAAGGGAATTAGATAAGCATATGGAGCAGAGGTCCATCAGTGGCTATTAGCCACAAGGTATAGATAGGGACTCTGGGGCAAGTGATGCTCTGTCATCTTGGTGCTTGGGGTGGTCAACAGTGGGAGGGCTTCTAATGTCCTGGCCCCACTGGTGGACCTCCTGATGGCACTGGTATTTCTGGCCACTGTGTGATACAGAGTGTTGGACTGGATGGGCCTTTGGCCTGATCCAACATTGGCGTCTCTTATGTTCTTATGTTCTTATTGTACAAACTGATTATTATTGTTGATATTGTATGTAATGAATATATACCTGTTTTAGAATATTACGAATAGTACACAATGCACTTTATAAGATGGAACATATAGAACACTTTAACTTGTAAATAAGGTTTTTGCAGTGTATATATTTGTTGTTTGACCCACCTGGAGGCTTGCAACTCTAAATTAAGGCCTGGTCAAAAAGTCATTTAGCCTAGCAGAAAGGGTCGTGACGTTGGATGCCCTGGTCTTTGTAACTTGCACCTGACAATTAGAGGGTCTTCTTCCGATGCTTTTTTTTTTATTATAAATTTTTATTTGGTTTTAACCCATTATAGGGCAGGAAGGGTACAAGGGACGGGATAAGACCTAAAGGGAGGTTCCATCGAGTTTCTATAACAGCTGCTACAAATTTTCCGTCTTAATCCTTTGCTTCCAGATCTCTTTCATTTATATAATTACTAAAGCTAGTGACGCATAATCAGATTGCTAAAAGTTTCTATAATAATTCCTGGAAAATTCAGGTTCTGTACAGTTCAAGTTAGAGTTTCTCCAAGTTTATAATAGTTATATTCATTGTTTGTGGTCTTCGAAGTTTCTTTCCACCCAAATGGTATCCAGTTATCTCTCGCTTTTTGTTCACTTTGGCCTTTTTAACCGGTCCAACGGTATATCCATTTTCAAAAGTTCGTTTTCCGTTGGTATCTCCGATTTCTTCCAGTACTTAGCGTAAAGAATTCTTGCTGCCGTAACTACATGTATAATTAAGTGTGTAACTTTCTTATATTTTACATTAGGCATAATAGTAAGCAAAAACATTTCAGGTTTGAATGGTAACGGTATCAAACATATTTTTTTGTAACATTTAATGCACCCTTCTCCAATATAAGGTAAAGGTTTCCCTTGCTCGAAAGCCAGTTGAACCCGACTCTAGGGTTGCGGTGCTCATCTCCGTTTCAAAGCCGAAGAGCCAGCGCTGTCTGAAGATGTTTCCGTGGTCATGTGGCCGGCATGACTAAACACCAAGGCGCACGGAACGCTGTTCCCTTCCCACTGAAGTGGTACCTATTTATCTACTTGCAATGTCTTGCTTTCAAACTGCTAGGTTGGCAGGAGCTGGAACTAGAGACGGAAGCTCACTCCATCATGCGGCACATGCGGGTCTCGAACTGCTGAACGACCGACCTTCCACAGTCTGCAGTTCAGCGTCTTCACCACTTGAGCCATATAACATCACAGTTCCACCAAACATGGGAAAAGCTTACATTTCCAGCATTTGTCAGACTTCCAGGGTACATTCTGGCTAATTTCTCTGGCGCTGCCCGTCTTCCTACGCTGAAGATACATTGATCTCCTTCCATTCACTTAATGTGTGTGCTTCTTTCCTGTGACCACAAGAAACAGGTGTAAAGACCCAACCTAAAGGTGCAGAGCAGGGGTGGCCAAACTGTGGCTCGGGAGCCACATGCGGCTCTTTCACAAACATTGTGCAGCTCCCAGCAGGGCAGCTGGGGAAGTGAAGGGGAGGTGTGCCTCCTCGATCGGTCTTCTTTTCCCCAGCCAGTGTTCCCCTCCCTGGGTAGGCTTGAGGTGGGGGGGGGGGGACCTCGTCAGGACAGAGCCAATTAGGTGTAGTGGTTAAGCTTGTGGACTCTAATCTGGGAGAGCCGGGTTTGATTCCCCCACTCCTCCTCCACTTGCACCTGCTGGATGACCTTGGGCAAGTTGTAGCTCTGATAAGAGCTGTTCTTGAAAAAGAGCCGTTTCTGTCAGAGCTCTCTCAGCCCCGCCTACCTCACAGGGTGTCTGTTGTGGGGAGGGGGAGGGGAAGGAGTTTGTGAGCCGCTCTGAGACTCCTTTGGGTAGTGAAGGGCGGGGGATAAATCCAATCTCCTCCGCCTCCTCTTCTTCTATAATGGCATGTGGTCCACCCTCTAAAGCAGCCATTTTCTCCAGGGGGACTGTTGTCTGGAGATCTGCTGAGAGCCAGACTGGTGTACTGCTTAGGAGCGCGGGCTGTAATCTGGGAGAACCGGGTTTGATCCCCCCCTCCTCCACATGCAGCCGCTGGTGTGACCTTGGGTCATTCACAAGTTCTCCCAGAGCTGTTCTCTCAAGAGCAGTCCTTGAGAAAGTTATCTCAGCCCCACCTACCTCACAGGGTGTCTGTTGTGGGGAGAGGAAGGGAAAGGAGCCTGTGAGCTGCTCTGAGACTCCCTTGGGTAGTGAAGGGCGGGGTATAAATCCAATCTCCTCCTCCTCCTCCTCCTCCTCCTCCTCCTCCTCCTCCTTTTCTTCTTCTTCTTCAGTATTCAGTCCGGAGAACAGGAGGCGGGGGGGACGGGACATGATTGCTCTCTTGAAGTCTGTTCGGGTTGGCAGCAGAGGAGAGGACTCGCTATCATGGGTTTAAATGAAGGGCAGGAAGGTAATGGCTGGATATTAAGAAAAAACTTTTTGACAGTCAGAGATTGCCGCAGTGGAATTGGCTGCCTGGGGAGGTGGTGAACTCCCCCTCCCTGGCAGTCTTCAAGCAGCGGCTGGACAAACCCTTGTCAGGGATGCTCTAGGCCAGGGGTGTCAAACATGTGGCCCAGGTGCCAGAACTGGCCATCCAGGGTTCTAATCTGGCCCATGAGCAACTGGTACAAGAGAGGGAAGGCAGGAGGCTGGTGGGGTGGGGAGCGGGCAGGTGGGCAGAAACAGTGAGGTGTGCATGGTCAGACTTGTCAAGAAGCCAAAGGAAATGGCTAGGGGGCAGGCATGGTGACCCTTGGGAAAAACTCTAGCCTTGCATAAGATTAAATAGAATCATAGAATGTTAGAGCTGGAAGGGTCCTTGCAGGTCATCTTGTCCAACTCCCTGCACTGTGCAGAAGCAGAGCCGAAAGATTGCCCTACAACATACCCGAAAGATACATTTACTGGGGCTTTTGTGGATTTCGCAGTAAACCAATTGCCTTCACTCCTAGGAATCAATTGCTTTTGTTTGTATTTTAAGTAAAAAAAACGTATTAATTGGGTTTACCTGTGTCATTTATTAAGTTTATACCTCTGGTACCTGGCATTTCGTTTTATGTCAGACATGGCCCAGCCCAACAAAGTAACTCTTATGTCAGATCTGGCCCCCATAACAAATGAGTGAGGCAGAGTCTTGGAAGTCTTTAAAATATATGAAGGCTACGAATTATAAAGAAAATATCTATAAAGTATTCCATCGTCGGTACTGGTCACCAGATAAGCTGGCAATATCTAGAAACTGTTGGAAATGTGAAGTAAACATGGGTACTTTTTTCCATATGTGGTGGCGGTGTAGCAAAGTGTATAATTACTGGAAGATGATACAAAAGTTAATTGCAGAAATAATGAATATAAATATGGAGTTGTCTCCTGAAATATATTTGTTAAATATGATACCAGACTATTATAAGAAAAATGATAAATATGTATTAATTTACATCTTAACAACTGCCAGAATACTATTAGTCAAATACTGGAAACAAGAAGAACTTCCCACCAAAGAAGAAGTGGTTGGCAAGGTGTTAGAAATGGCAGAAATGGACAAATTAAGTTTAACTCTTCAAAGGAAAGAGGATAATATCTTCTATGTAAGATGGGTGTGTTTATATAATTGGATTAATAAGTTTTGGAACATTTAGACTTCAATATGTGGGAAAGATATATTTTGTTGTTCAGTCGCACAGTCTAGTCCGACTCTTCGCGACCCCATGGACCAGATCACGCCAGGCCTTCCTGTCTTCAGCCGTCCTCTGAAGTTTGCTCAATTTCATGTTCGTTGCATCTATGACACCGTCTAACCATCTCTTATAAACGCCGTAAAACTGATAAATAAACATAATAAAATAAATAAATAAACAAAACAAATGAGTTTGACGCCTCTGCTCTAGGCGGACCCTGCATCGAGCAGCGGGTTGCACTAGATGGCCCATGGGGCCCCTTCCAGCTCTGTGATTCTATGATTCATGTGTCACTCCAGCCAAAACGGTTGCAAATTCCAGCAGACCCCGTCAGTGCCGGTGTTCCCTCTAAGCTGAGTTAGTGTGAGCTAGCTCACAGTTTTTTAGCCTCTGGCTCGCACATTTTCGTCTCAGCTCAGGAAGGATGGCTCTAGAGCAAACTAATTTATGCTGTAGCCAAATGGCTCACTCACAACTTTCGTGCCAGCAGCTCACAAAGTAGGATTTTTGCTCACAGCTTAGAGGGAGCATTGGTCAGCGCAACGCTTTCCCGGAAAGAAACGTCTTCCCTCCCTTAATACTTTGCTGTTCACTTCAGAGCCGAAGGCTGGTCCCCAGAGGATTAGCTGGACTTGGACGGCTGTCAGGCCGGGAAGGACAGCTGATCCGCCAGGCAAACAACCGCTAGCCACAAGGTTCCACTTGGGTGACAAGGTGCTTATTCAGATGCCCAGCCCCTGTAATGAAGCGGAAAGGTCAGCCGGGTTGCGTTGCCAGCCAGAGAAAGAGAGCCGGGCAGACAATGGGACAGGAGTGGATGAGATAACAGGCGGTGTCATGTTATCGAGCCCTTTAATCTACACCGGGCATCGAGCCAGAGCCACATAAGGAGCGAGGAGAAGCCAATGTGAGTGAGTCTGCAGTAAAGGTCACCGGTTTGCACACCGGCCCTGCCGGCTTTGCGGGTATTGGGACAGGGAGTGACTCTGCCCCCATCCCACTCCCCTTCCCAAGGTCTTTGACGAGATGGCGGCTGTGTGGAAACGACAGGAGTGCCAGCATCCAGGTAGTGCAGACAAATACCCAGAATACTCTGTCGCGCTGCACAAATCACACTTGAGACTACTGTCTTCTTACACAGTTCTACTGACAACCATAAATGGTACCAGGGGTCATTGCATAGAAAAAGAGGCGCAGGAGTTCATTAGCATAACTCATTAGCATAACTCATTTGCATATGCCAAACCCTCTGACATCACCGGAAGTGTGTCAGAAGGCAATCAGGGGCCATCAGGAGGTCCAGCAGTAGGGCCAGGACACTAGAAGCCCTCCCACTGTTGCCCCCCCCAAGCACCAAGAAGACAGGGCATCCCTTGCCCCAGCCTGAGAGTTTCTGTCTATACCTTGTGGCTAAGAGCCACTGATGGACTTCTGCTCCATATAAGAACATAAGAGAAGCCAATGTTGGATCAGACCAATGGCCCATCCGGTCCAACACTCTGTGTCACACAGTGGCCAAATATACCAGGTGCCATCAGGAGGTCCAGCAGTGGGGCCAGGACACTAGATGGCCTCCCACTGTCCCCCCCCCCCAAGCACCAAGAAGACAGAGCATCCCTTGCCCCTGACCGAGAGTTCCTCTCTATACCTTGTGGTATAGCCACTGATGGACTTCTGTTCCATATCTATATGTCTAATTCCAACAGGGGGTGGGTTGTGCGGATACTTATTTCTGGCAACAGAGGGCTCACTCTCCCCCAACAGCTTTTCCTACATAGTCAGTAGACTTCCTGTGTCTGCAGAAAAATCCAAGAAGTAAAAAAATCCCTTCAGTGAGGATTGAATTCCCCCCAATACCTTTTGAAATGGCCTCTGCAGGGATCTAACTCCAGATGTCATTCAGGGCGGGGCGGGGAGGAGGCTTCTAACTGGCTCTGTCAGTCAAAGGGTGGGAGAAGGGCCCTTTCCTGGCCTCTTTTGGCCTCTGAGGGAGGGAGGGAACCTTGGGGTCTGGCCTGACAAGGGCTACCAGTGCCAGCCTGGGGAATCCCTAGAGGTTTTGAGGTGGACTGTAAGGAGGAGGGCTGGGTTTGGGGAAGGGAGAGGCCTCAGCTGGGTATAATGCCACAGAGTCCACCCTCCAAAGCAGCCATTTTCTCCTGGGAGACAGATTTCTGCTGTCTTGAGTTCAGTTGTAATTCTGCGAGGTAGTCCTCCAGGCCCCACTTAGAGGTTGGCAACCCTAGGCCTGGCAGCAGTTTAGGGTCACCAGGTCTCCCCCTGGCCACCGGCAGGGGATTGTGGATAAGGTTGCCAGGTCCAGGCTGGGAAACTCCTGGGGATTTGCTGGTGGAGCCTGGGGTGGACAGGGACCTCCGTGGGGCACAAGGCCACAGAGTCCACCCTCCAAAGCATCCATTTTCTCCATGGGAAGTTATCTCTGTAGTCTAGAGATGAGCAGTAATTCCAGGCATCCCCAGCTCCCACCTGGAGGCTGGCATCCCTAGGCAGCACCCTCTGGGTGACTT
>NW_015163179.1:98178-111474 GCF_001447785.1 Gekko japonicus | reverse complement strand
TAGAGACGAAGAGAGGAGGAAGCAAAGGTCTGAGGAATAGGATAACCATCCCGCAACTTTCTTGCGGGTCTCCACTTGTGCTTATCTAATTCCCTTTTGAAGCTGCCCATGCTTGTAGCCACCACCACCTCCTGTGGCAGGGAATTCCATGCGTTAATCACTCTTTGGGTGAAGAAGAACACACAGTAGATAGCATGAGCTCAGAACTAGCCCTGGTCACCAGCCCCTTTTGACTAGCTCAGAAGCATCCCAAAAGTCCCCAAATGGCAACTAGCTGTAGAAAAACTCAAAGGGACACATACAAGCAATAAGTACTTACAGGACCACAGACAACTCCACGGACAAATTCAAACCAGATGGTTGCATGGTTCAAAACTTTAAAATGAAAGACATTTCCTTCCTCTATATTGGGCTGGTGGTTAGAGCCTGATTCCTAGCTATGTGGAACACATTGTAGACTTCGTGTCATTTTGAATCTTGCCAGAGCTGGACTGAGGTAAGTCCTAGAAGTCCATCAATCTGCTTCGATTAGTTTGGAATGTATTTTACGGCAGGTTCAATGTTTGCAGCTCTATCACTAAGAAAAGCGGCGTGATGAAGCCCTAAGAAACGGAAAAGCAACCTAGGTGTGCCATTGCCGCTTCTTTGGTTCACGCTACAGCTAGTTTTGAGCTCATGCTATCTACTGTATGTTTTCTTTTGGAAACATGTACTTCCAAGGACTCTTAGGTCTCTATTCAACTGGTGCAGATGTCATTTATGTGTGGTGGCAAAACCATTGGTTATGTGTATCATTTATGGTTGTGTTGTTGTTCAGTCACACAGTCGAGTCTGACTCTTCGCGACCCCATGGACCACATCACGTCAGGCCCTCCCGTCGTGCTCCGGAGTTTGCTTAATTCCACGTCCGTTGCATCAATAACATTGTCTAACCATCTCATCCTTTGCCATCAACTTCTTCTTTGGTGTAGTGGTTAAGTGTGCGGACTCTAATCTGGGAGAACTGGGTTTGATTCCCCACTCCTTCACTTGCAGCTGCTGGATGACCTTGGGCAAGCCCATTGTTCTGATAAGAGCTGTTCTTGAAAAAGAGCAGTTTCTGTCAGAGCTCTCAGCCCCACCTACCTCACAGGGTGTCTGTTGTGGGGAGGAGAAGGGAAACGAGTCAGCCGCTTTGAGAAACCTTCAGGTAGTGAAGGGCGGGGTATAAATCCAATCTCTTCTTCTTCTTCTTCTTCTTATGCAGCCCGCAAGCAATTGGTGCAAGGGATGAACATAAGAACATAAGAGACGCCAATGTTGGATCAGACCAAAGGCCCATCCAGTCCAACACTCTGTGTCACACAGTGGCCAGAAATACCAGGTGCCATCAGGAGGTCCACCAGTGGGGCCAGGACAGATAAGAACATAAGAGATGCCAATGTTGAATCAGGCCAAAGGCCCATCCAGTCCAACACTCTGTGTCACACAGTGGCCAGAAATACCAGGTGCCCTCATGAGGTCCACCAGTGGGGCCAGGACATTAGAAGCCCTCCCACTGTTGACCCCCCCCCCAAGCACCAAGAAGACAGAGCATCACTTGCCCCAGAGTCCCTATCTATACCTTGTGGCTAATAGCCACTGATGGACCTCTGCTCCATATCTATAGATCTAATAGCCAAGTCGCCCCCGTGCGTGCGGATACTTAAATCCGTGCACCGGGGGCACTTGGGGGGGGAGGGAGATTTTTGTGCACACGTGGGACGGTCCCCAGGTGTGCACAAAAATCTTTAAACGTGAAAAAAAAATCGGGGGGATACTTAAATCCCCCCAAAAGTCACCGAGCGTCCCCTGCACATGCGCAGGGAACGCTCTGCAAGCTGCCTCGGTTCGGGGGGGAGGGGGCCTTGCAGTGAGGACACACCAACTCGGAGCTTACCAGCTGCTGTCCTTTATACAGTTTCTATCTTCAGTACCTGGCATGACTTTTATGGCACACATGGCCCGGCCCGACAAAGTGACATTTATGTCGGATCTGGCCCTTGTAACCAGGGGTCATTTTGTAGAAAAAGAGGTGCAGGAGCTCATTAGCATAACTTATTTGTATAGACCACACCCCCTGACGTCACCGGAAGTGTGTCAGAAGGCAACACCCACCACTCAGCCTCCACTGGACTGTTTTGGATTGCTAGCTATTGGGGGGGAGGGACATGTGTCACATACTGCAAGGGGGGGTGGCATCGAGCCGGGGTGGCCTGATCAGAGAACATGCTTAAACGATCAGACAGGGGGAAGTCCATCCGTGGCCCATCAGAACCTATTTACTATCGGACTTTCCCCGGTGTCTTTTAACTCCGCTTCTGCGGCAGAGCAGCACGGGATGCTGACGACTGCGGGACGCTTCCCAGATGTTGCTGCCTGACCGCACCCTTTAGGTCCATCAGGCATTCATGCCTATGTCGGGTCTAAAGGTGCGTGTGGTCGCAAGCCTTTCTTGGTTTTTATGTGGCAGCCCAGTACTTCTAGCTGCATTGCCAGAACTGAGTGGGCCGAGGTTGTCAAGGTTTCGGTATCGCTTCTCTTCCTTTTGCTTCACTGCTTACCTTGCCATGTGTGCTGCCCCCAGTCAGCGTAAACTGCAGTTTAGTAAAACTGCTGTGTATCTTTAAGACTTGTTGCACCTGGGAATTGGAGTCCACAGTTAGGGGTCCCAGAAGCTTCCCTCTGACTGGCTCATTAAGAGTAATTCCCTGAGCTCAGAGGCGCAAAGATAGGAGTTTTATTGTTTTTTTCCGTTTCTTTGTCCATCAACCCTTACTGCAAGGAGAGGGGAAGCCCATCTCTTTTCTCACCGCGGCTATAGAACTGACCTAGATCACAAGATGTAACTTTCCACCCAGTCATCTGGTCGATTGTGAGTAAATGACCTTCTGAATGCTTGTGAAGTTAAATAAAGATGATTTAAGCTCCCCTCAGTAGTCCTCGTTGACTCACACCTAGAGAGTGTTGGCTTAGCACAGCTCGCCCTGGACAGGACACCTTGTATTGGGGGGAGGGAATTCCTGAGTGGAGAGTGTGTGGGTTGAGTGCTTGCCTGTAGTAGCCATAAATATTTCTCAAGTTGCACCCCTCTCCCTGTTCTCATGGGATTTGGCCTTGGCAACTCTTTTTGTCCAGATCATGGGAGGTGGTAGTTACGCTCTATTCCGCTTTGGTCAGACCTCACCTGGAGTCCTGTGTCCAGTTTGGGGCACCACATTTTAGGAAGGATGTTGACAAGCTCGAGCGTGTCCAGAAGAGGGCAACCAGGATGGCGAGAGGGTTGGAATCAGTGTTCCCCCTAAGCTGAGTTAGTGTGAGCTAGCTCATGCTTTTTTAGCCTCTGGCTCACACCCTTTTGTCTTGGCTCAGGAAGGATGGCTCCAGAGCAAACTGATTTATGCAGTAGCCAAATTGCTCACTCACAACTTTAATGCCAGGAGCTCACAAGGTAGAATTTTTGCTTGCAACACTCCACTGCTTAGAGAGAACATTGGTTGGAATCCAAGCCGTACGAGGAAAGGCTGAAAGAGTTGTGTCTGTTTAGGCTGGGAAAGAGAAGGTTTAGTGGGGACATGAAGGCAGTCTTCAAGTATCTGAAGGGCTGTCAGGTAGAAGATGGATTGCAAGGCTAGATCTAATGGGTGGAAATTACAAGGGAGTCGTTACTGGCTAAATATCAGGAGAAACTTCCTCACTGTCAGAGTGGCTGAGCAGTGGAACAGCCTGCCTCAGGAGGTGGTGGAGGCTCCTTCGCTGGACGTTTTCAAGCGGGGGCTGGACGACCATCTTCCGGGTATGTTGTCGGGCTATCTTTCAGCTATGCTCCTGCAGAGTGCAGGGGGCTGGACTAGATGACCTGCAAGGTCCCTTCCAACTCTAACATTCTATGATTCTTTTGCCAGGCGAGAATAGATAAGACGCCGTATATCTGTCAGGGTTGTCATAGTAATGCTAGGGGCCGAGTGCTGACGTATGAATGGGGTGTGGGGTGCGTTGGGTTTTACCCATAACCTCTGAGTTTTGCACGCTTTCTTCAGTCCTGACAAAGATCCAGTTCCTGTAGTAAGCAAATCTCTAATAAAGCATCACTGCCAAAAGTGTTACGGAGAGTGTCTTAACTGGGGATCTGGCAGAGGGGGAGTGCAGCCTCCCATCTAGGAACACTAGCGAGACTTTGGTCTGGGTCAGAAGCAAACCACTAAAAATGCAGGAAAGGAAACAATCTTTTATTGAAGGAACAGAGGTTTGAATCGGAGAGGGGGGGTATTGGGAGGGCCCTCCGAGCGACGCCCGCCACAACCCTGGAAGCAGCAAACCGGGATGCTTTTTGTGTCTTCTTCTCGGGGAGTCGAGACGTTTTGATCGGATGGTTTGGCCTCGGCCGGGAAGCGGTTGATGCAGAGGAAGTTCGAGTTTCTGGCCTCGTTGTTTCCTTGCGTGCTCCTCATTAAGAGGAATAGTCACATTTCGAGGTCACAATCCCTCGCAGGGTATTCTGGGAAGAAAGAAACATGACAAGACATTTGGAGACAGGAGGAGATGAAGAGAAGATGATGAAGAAGAAGATGAAGAGAAGATGAAGAAGAAGAGGAGGAGGAAGAGGAGATTGGATCTACACCCCACCCTTCACTTGGAGTCTCAGAGCAGCTTACAAACTCCTTTCCCTTCCCCTCCCCACAACAGACACCCTGTGAGGTAGGTGGGGCTGAGAGAGCTCTTTTCAGAGCTGTCTTTGAAAGAACAGCTCTGACAGAAGTATGGCTTGCCCAGGGTCATCCAGCAGCTGCAAGTGGAAGAGTGGGGAATGAAACCCAGTTCTCTTAGATTAGAGTCCGCGCACTTAACCACTACAGAGGAGGAGGAGGAGTTGGAAATTGGATTTATACCCCACCCTTCACTACCTGAAGGAGTCTCAGAGTGACCTCCCCTCCCCACCACAAACACCCTGTGGGGTAGGCGGGGCTGAGAGAACTCTTTCAAGAACTGCTCATGAAAGAACAGCTCTGAGAGAACTTGTAACTGACCCAAGCCACACCAGCAGCTGCATGTGGAGGAGTGGGGAATCAAACCCGGTCCTCCCAGATTATAGAGTCTGCCCTCGGCACCACTACACCAAACTAGCTCTCTCAGCAGCTGCACAAAATCTCCGCAGAAAGACACTCTGGATCAAGCAAGGTGCGCAGCATAGGATCTTCTCTTCATACACTGCTTTTGCAGGTACTGCGTCAAACATCTTACGAGATGGCCTACATGGACAATGCCTGCAGTATCCAAGAACCACTAGGAATGTCAGCCTCAAGGTGGGACCTGGGGAGCCCCCCCCCCCCAGAATTCCAGCTCATCTCCAAACTACAGAGATCAGTTCCCCTGGAGAAAATGGCTGCTTTGGAAGGTAGACTCTATGGCATGATACCCCACTGAGGGCCCTGTCCTCACCAGGTTCCACCCCCAAATCTCCAGAGGTTTCCAAGTTTGGATCTGGCAACTCTACATGGCTTGTCAAATCCCAAGCAGAGCCTGGAGATATCTCCGGATCACAACTGGTCTCCAGACGACAGAGATCACTGCTGCCCCCCCCCCCCAAGCACCAAGAAGACAGAGCATCCCTGCCCCGGACAGAGTGTTTTATCTCATCCCTTGTAGCTAATAGCGATCCATGGACCCCTGCTCCATATAAGAACATAAGAGAAGCCATCCCACTGTTGCCCCCCCCCCTGAAGCACCAAGAATACAGAGCATCCCTTGCCCCAGACCCAGAGTTCCTATCTATGTACCTTGTGGCTAAGAGCCACTGATGGACCTCTGCTCCATATGTTTATCCAATTCCCTTTTATAAGAACATAAGAGAAGCCATGTTGGATCAGGCCAATGGCCCATCCATTCCAACTCTCTGTGTCACACAGTGGCCAGAAATACCAGGTGCCCTCAGGAGGTCCAGCAGTGGGGCCAGGACACTAGAAGTCCCCCCCCCCATATAAGAACATAAGAGAAGCCATCTTGGATCAGGCCAATGGCCCATCCATTCCAACCCTCTGTGTCACACAGTGGCCAAAAACACCAGGGGCCATCAGGAGGTCCAGCAGTGGGGCCAAAACTTCAGAAGCCCCCTCCCTGTGGCCCCCCGAACACCAAGAAGACAGAGCATCGCTGCCCCAGACAGAGTGTTCCATCTAGACCTTGTGGCTAAGAGCCACTGATGGACCTCTGCTCCAGATGTTTATCCAGTCCCCTCTTGAAGCTGTCTATGCTTGTAGCTACTGCTACTCCCCACAGCTGGCTCTTGCCCATTTCTCTTTGGCCAGCACTCTCTGATCCTCGCCCTGTGGGACGCCAGTACAAGGAAGCGTGCCGGTTTTGACCAACTGACCTGGTGAGTTTCAGTGGCAGCGTCTCCATAGCTGGAACCCATCATGCTTGGAAGAGGTATCCGGTCTTCCATGGCCTCTGAAGCAGGCAAGGCAAAACAAAACAAGACAAAACGGTCATTATCTTTAAAGTAGCCAGTAGGTGTTAGCTGCCACAGCAGGACTGCCAAGTTCCAGGTGGTTACTACACTACACAGGGATTGTTACTGTGATAAGTGCGCTAAACTAAATAACACAGTACTGCAAAAATCAGAAAATATATGCTGTTTAGAGAAGAAGAAGAAGAGAAGCGATTGGATTTATACCCCGCCCTTCACTCGAAGTCTCGGATCAGCTTACAAACTCCTTTCCCGTCCCCTCCCCACAACAGACACCCTGTGAGGCGGGTGGGGCTGAGAGAGCTCTGACACAAACTGCTCTTTTTCAGGGACAGCTCTGACAGAGCTTGTGACTGACCCAAGGTCACATCAGCAGGTGCAAGTGGAGGAGTGGGGAATCAAACCCAGTTCTCCCAGATTAGAGTCCACACACTTAACCACTACACCAAACTTTAAATAAATTAAAGTGACAGGGCTATTTTGGGGGCAGGAACACACAGGAACGGAGTTCCAGCTGGCTGCAGAGTTGGCCACGCCCACTACAGCCAAAACCTCTGCGTGCCTGGCTACAGAGGGGAGGCCTGGAGAGCGACCCCTCCCCAGGCAACTCCGAGGCGGGTGGGCTGGGGGCCCCCTGGAAGAATCGGGGCGGCATTTAAAGGCCTCCCTGTGCCTTCCCCGGCCTGTCCAAGGGCCGGCTTGCCTGGGCTCCCCACAGCTGCGGGGTGCCCGGGCAGGCCAAGGGAAGGCAGTTTAAACGGCCTTCCCTTCCCTTCCCTTCAAGGGGGGGGCTTACCCGGGCTCCCCAAGGGAAGGGTGTGGCCTAATCTTCTAATGAGAGTCTGCTGTTGGGTGTGGCCTATTATGCTAATGAGTTCCTGCTGGGCTTTTTCTACAAAAAAACCCCTGTAGAGGTTGGAATACAAAAATACAGTCAGTTTCAAATAAACAGTAGTGGACTAGTGGTAGTGTTACCGACAAGGTGCTGTCTAAGTGTAAACCTGCACTCGATGTTTTGTTTGGGTGAAACATATTTTTGATAATATTTGATACCAATATTTAGACAACAGTAAAGAAAAAAGAATAAAGCATAACATTGTTTTACCATAAACGTATATTTATTATAAAGGTAAAGGTTCCCTTGCTCAAAAGCCAGTCGAATCCGACTCTAGGGTTGCGGTTCTCATCTCCCTTTCAAAGAGCCAGCGCTGTCCGAAGATGTTTCCGTGGTCATGTGGCCGGCATGACTAAACACCAAGGTGCACGGAACGCTGTGACCTTCCCACTGAAGTGGTACCTATTTATCTACTTGCAATTTCTTGCTTTCGAACTGCTAGGTTGGCAGGAGCTGGAACTAGAGACGGGAGCTCCTTCCGTCATGCGGCAACTCGGGTCTCGAACTGCTGAACTACCGACCTTCCACAGCCCACAGTTCAGTGTCTTAACCACTTGAGCCACCGCAGCTCCATATGTTTATTATACACAGTGATATATATTTTTGTGTGTCTTCCTAACACTGTGACCCTCATTTCTTGTAATAGCCTCCAAGTGGGGCCTGGAGATTTTCCAGAATTGCAAGCGATCTCCAGATGGCAATTATCATATATACCCCAGCGAGCACTACGGTCGGGGACGCAACATCGACTGGTCATTCCAGGCACCAGGGAGGCCAGACTCGCGGCCACTAGAGCCAGGGCCTTCTCAGTGGTGGAACGAGCTCCCGGAAGAGATCAGGGCCCTGCGGGATCTTATGCAGTTCCGCAGGGCCTGCAAGACAGAGCTCTTCCGCCAGGCTTTTAACCAGGAGCCGCCCTCATTACCGCCAGCAACCACCATTAATATCTGGGGTAGAGGCTGGCTGTAGTGAGGCAGAGTCAAGCCGCTGTGAGCCAGTAGCTGTGGAGCTACATGATATGCTATGCCATCTTGGTGAACAACTACAGGGTACATTTTATTCGAATGTTGATTGTTTAAATGTTTTTAAATGTCTTAATAGTGTTTTAAGTTTAAATGTGTTATATATCAATCTGGCATTGAGCCAGGCAGGGTGAGCCGCCCTGAGCCCGCTTGCGGGGAGGGCGGATTATAAATATAAATAAACAGGGGTCTTGTTGTAGAAAAAGAGCTGCCGGAGCTCATTAGCATAACTCATTAGCATAACTTATTTGCATATGCCACGCCCCCTGACATCACCGGAAGTGACCGAAGGCCACACCCCCTGACATCACCGGAAGTGTGTCAGAAGGCCCGGCTACTTACCCTCCTGCTTCATCCTCATTCCCAAACGGAATGAGGATCGAAGCAGAGGGCGGGGTAAAGAAGGGGGCGGGGCTTCACCACGTGACCGCCCCGCCCCCTAGAGGTTCTCTTCCGGAGCTCCGTACCTGAGAGCTCCCCCCCGACTAGAGCCCTGTAAATAAATAAATATCAGTCCCCCCCGGAGGAAATGGCTGCTTTGAATGGTGGCCTCTATGGCCCTATACCTGGCTGAGGTCCCCTTTCCCTAAATCCTGCCCCCCCCCAAATCTCCAGGAGTTTCCCAGCCTGGATCTGGCCACTCTACGCCTGTCAGCAAGCTGCCAAATGTATTTCTGTTTCTTTAACCATGCGCATGTATGTTTCCTTACCCAGGCGCATTCCTTTCCCTGCACTTAATTGCCGCTGTACTGCACCATGTATCTTTCAAGGCCGCAAGAGGAGTAGCACCGGGGATTGCTTTGGCTTTAGCTTTGATCACAACAGGATGAGTCATGGGAAGCCTGTACCTGTTTTGGTTTAGGTGACAGTTGGTTCTCAGGCCTCCTGGCGCACGCGGGAACCATCCCTATTGGGCATTGCTGCTTTGAATGTACTATAACCCTATATGCGCGTAGCTGACCCGTTATTCCTAACAGTATTCGTGTTCATGCATCTATGGCTTCAATAAAAGTATAACCTTTCCTGCAAAGTGTGTACTCCATTGTTGCTGTGGGACCTGACAACGCCCCCCATCCCCTGCCGCTGGTCAGCTCTAAGTCTGGGCTTGATGCTGAGTTGAAATAGGAAGGAGTTTCACAAAAAGCTTTGCTACAGTGCAAAACCCTCCTGCCCCATCCTTCCAGGGCTTTTTCCAGGGTCCACTGTTGAGAGCAGCTTTCATGGCCCGGGCAATGGCCAAGCCGAGAGGTACATAAGAACATAAGATATGCCAACGTTGGGTCAGGCCAAAGGTCCATCCAGTCCAACACTGTCACACAGTGGCCAAAAATACCAGGTGCCATCAGGAGGTCCACCAGTGAGGCCAGGACATTAGAAGCCCTCCCACTGTTGACCCCCCCCAAGCACCAAGAAGACAGAGCATCACTTGCCCCAGAGTCCCTATCTATACCCTGTGGCTAATAGCCATTGATGAACCTCTGCTCCATATCTTATCTAATTCCCTTTTGATGCCGTCCATGCTTGTAGCCGCCACCACTTCCTGTGGCAGTGAATTCCATGCATTTATCACTCTTTGGGTGAAGAAGTACTTCCTTTTATCCGTTCTAACCTGACTGCTCAAAGGTATCACACTGCTCAAAGGTATCACACACCGCTCAAAGGTATCGCACACACAGGCTCTTACTTTTCAGGGCTGGGATGGTCGTCACGGTCAGGAGATCCAGCAAGTATCCGCTGAGAGCCTCCTGCTGCAAGAGAGGAGGGGGAAAGGAAGTCAGACCGGCAGCCTCAAATCTAAACAAGTCACTTTACTCTGCTCTGGTTAGACCTCCCCTAGAGTCTTGTGTTCAGTTTTGGGCACCACAGTTTAAGAAGGATATAGACAAGCTGGAACATGTCCAGAGGAGGGCAGCGAAGATGGTGAGGGGCCTGGAGACCAAGTCCTGTGAAGAAAGATTGAAGGAACTGGGTACGTTTAGCCTGGAGAGGAGACGACTGAGAGGTGATATGATAAACACCTTCAAGTACTTGAAGGGCTGTCATCTAGAGGATGTAGTGGAGTTGTTTTCTGTTGACCCAGAAGGTTGGACCAGAACCAATGGGTTTAAATTAAATCAGAAGGGTTTTCGGCTAAACATGAGGACGAACTTCCTGACAGTTAGAGCGGTAAATTAAATCAGAAGAGTTTTTGGCTAAACATTAGGAAGAACTTCTTGACAGAGTGGTTCCTCAGTGGAACAGGCTTCCTCAGGCAGTGGTGGGCTCTCCATCTTTGGAGGTTTTCAAACGGAGGTTAGATGGCCATCTGACAGCGATGATGATTCTGTGAACTTAGGCAGATCATGAGAAGGAGGGGCAGGGAGGGTTGCCTCAGTGCTTAGTTCTCGCGGCCCTTTCTTACACGCCCAGGGAAATGCTGATCGCCACTTTGGGGTCAGGAAGCAATTTTCCCCCAGGCCAGTTTGGCTAGGGATCTTGGAGGTTTTTTGTCATCTTCTGTGCATGGTCACTGAGGGTGTGGGGGGAGATATTTTGTGAATTTCCTGCATTAAGCAGGGGGTTGGACTAGATGACCCTGGTGGTCCCTTCCAACGCTATGATTCTGTGATTCTATCATATTTTGCCACTCTTTGGATTCTTATTTATGGAATCTTGAGCACCAGCCCTTCCTGGAGGATTGGGCCCATGCTCACCAGATGCGTCCCTGAGAGGTTAAGACTGCACACTCCATTAGATTCCCTCCCCCTTTATTTTACCTGCCAAGATAACCTCAAACTTACATCAAGCGTGCCAACTGCAGACGAGATCTCACGGAAGTTTTCTAGGCTGCAAAAGAAGGAGGCGGAAGAGTTCACAGCCAAAACCCACCCATGGGTGCACGTCAGCCACCTTCCCCCCTGTGACCTCCTTTTCTCGGCTTTCTTTTACAAACTGCACTTTCATTATTCCTTTATGATGATGACTGTTAGGGATGGGCACGAACCAGCCGACGAAGTAAAGTTCGCTGCGAATTTTCGGCTGGTTCGTGGCTCATGAAGCGCTGTTTGCGAACTGAAGAGCCGCCACGAACTTTCACACATTTTGATGCCGTTTGTGGCCGTTCATGAAGAGTGTCTGCTCTTCACATAAAAAAACTGCTGCAGGATGATTCCCCACTTCTGTTTGGAAACCCCTTCTTTCTGCTCCCCGCAGCTTTTTGTGGGGAGCAGAAAGCAGGCGTTTCAATGATGTGCAAACTGACACGGATCGGTTTGGTTCGTGGACTGGCATATCGGTTTGCAGTTCGGTTTGCAGTTCAGCCTATCCCTAATGATTGTATCGATGATGGTATTTTTTTTACTGAGAACCCAACTGCTGGGAACTTTTCCCCAATTGCTTTTAGTGGACTGAGTTAGTTTTCTATTTGCAATTTCGACAGGAAAGATTGCAATATTTTATATAAAGAAAAAATAAATGGAGTGTGAGGGCAGTGCAGATTTAGGAAGCAGTGCCCTGAGGGCCCTGACAGACGGGGTCACAGAGATCAATCACGCTGGCATAGGAAGCACCTTGCAATTCCCAGGAAGGCCTGCTGGAAGGGAAAAATGGGGGCAAAAGCAAGAGCCGGCTGGAGATTCCTTCCCCCCATCCCCTGTGATGCAGCTGCCCGGATAACCGGTGGTGCTGGATAGTAAGATCAAGCTAGCCTGGGCTGTTTAGATAGTTTGCCATCAACCCTGGACTTCCAGTTTGGTGTCGTGGTTAAGTGCCCGGACTCTAATCTGGGAGAACGGGGTTCGATTCCCCACTCCTCCAGCAGTGGGGCCAGGACACCAGAAGCCCTCTCACTGTTGCCCCCCCCAAGCACCAAGAATACAGAGCATCCCTTGCCCCTGTCTGAGAGTTCCTACCTATGCCTTGTGGCTAATAGCCACCGATAGACTTCTGCTCCATATCTATATATCTCATTCCCAAGTTGCCCCCTGCGTGCGGATATCTAAATCCACACATCGGGGGCACCAGGGGTGCAGGGAGATTTTCCTGCACACTTGGGGCAGTCCCCAGGGGTGCAGAAAAATCTGAAAGCTTGGAAAAAATATAGGGGGGATATTTAAATCCCAAAAAAAGTAAGAGCGTTCCCTGCGCATGAGCAGAGAACGCTCTGGGAACTCTGCGGCAGGCCGGCAGTTGGAAGTCACTAAGGCCTCACCGCAGGAGCGGGAGGGGGGAGGAGATCGGCGGTGACAGCAGCGGTGGAGGAGAAGATTGGCGGGCCCAGCAGAGGAGGAGATCACCAGAGTGGGGGTGGGAGACAGGTGGCGGTGGCAGAGGAGATCGCTGGAGCTGGGGGGAGGAGGAGATTGGCGGTGGTGGCAGCGGAGGAGACCTTGAGAGTTGGGGGGGAGATCAGCGGCAGCAGAGACCGCCGGAGCCGGGGAGGAGGAGGAGATCAGCGGTGGAGGAGGAGATCGGTGGGCCCAGCGGCTGGCAGCCACTCAGGCTGTGCCGCCGGTGTCCGGGGATGGGGGGGAAGGCTTACCTGCTGCTGTTGCTGCTGCTGCTGCTTCCTCCTCCTGCTCTGTGTGGAGCTCTTCTTCCCCCCCCCCCCGAGTATCGCAGGTCCCTTTTCTTGTGCTTATCTAATTCCCTCTTGAAGCCGTCCATACTTGTAGCCGCCGCCACCTCCTGTGGCAGCGAATTCCACGTGTTAATCATTATACTTATTAGGGATGGGCTGAACCACAAACCGAACTGCAAACCAATATGGCAGTCCACGAACCAAACTAATTCATGTCAGTTTGCAAGTCATTTAAACTCCTGCTTTCTGCTCCCCATGAACAGCTGTGGGGAGCAGAAAACATCTGACAATTTTCAAGACAAAACATCTGACAATTTTCAAGACAAAAAATCTGAAA
>NW_015163179.1:86051-98110 GCF_001447785.1 Gekko japonicus | reverse complement strand
TTCCTACAGTGAATCTCGAAGGGCATTCGTAGGTTCATACTCAGGTGAAACTTCAGTTTCAAAAGAGTTTCACATGAGAATTGGAATATGTATGCGTTCGCGTTATTAATACACTGCTGCCTTTCTCCCTAGTGAAGGCTCAGAGCAGCTCACATTCATATCTCCTCCATTTTATCCTCGCAACAACAGATCTGTGAGGTAGACTAGGCTGAGGCTGTGTGATTGGCCCCCGAAGTCACCCACGGAGTTTCCACGGCAGAGCAGAGTTTGGAACCTGGGCCTTCCAGGGCCTAGTCTAGCACTCCGACCACCACACCACCCTGGTTTTGAACTGTAGATTAAAACAGCTAAAGTTTTCAAGAGCCAAAAAGCCATCTTCTTCTCACACACAGCCACAACTTCCTTAGCAACTGCGCAAGAATCCTCAGAGCTGTACCTGGTGTCTCCCAGAGAAGGGTGGAGATGACCGTCCAGCACTCTGAAAGTGGCGGCAATCTTCAAGTCCTGCAATGGAATAAGGGAAGAGCACCTGGTGAGCAAGCTGTCACCCATGGGGAACTCCCAGGGGCCATTTCATAGAAAAAAAGGTGCAGGAGCTCATTAGCACAACTTATTTGCATATGCCACACCCCCTGACATCACCGGAAGTGTGTCAGAAGGCAACACCCACCGCTCAGGCTCCACTGGACTGTTTTGGATTGCTAGCTATGGGGGGGGGGCGTGGAGATCTGTCCTCACAGAGGAGGGAGAGCTTGTACCTGAATAAAACTTGGTCTTAAAGGTGCCACTGGAGTGTTTTGGACCAGGGGGCTGGGGGGGGGGGCTCTGCAATTTACCTGGCTGCTTCTTGCTCTGACTGAGGGCTGCTGGGAACAGGGGGTGGGGCTTGTTGCATGTGCCCGTCCCCTGGCTCTTTACTGCTGGAGCGCCACTCCTGTGCGCTCCTGCAGGAAATTACCCCTGGGAACTCCAAAGATCAACAGAAGTGGTGTTTTTAACATCCTGGTGATCATGACACAAGTGGGCATTTTTCTCTAAGTTTCGAGGTGTCAAGCCAAGCAATCGTTGAATGTCTCAACCGTACTTAGAAGCACAATGCGATTTAATTGGGACAAACTTGACTCAGGAGACTTTGAGTCTCCAAGGGAAATTCCAACACCCATCTTCCCATCCATGGGTGGGGAAGAGCTGTGTGGTTTGGAGGCTGGAGGTATGGTTGCCAACCCCCAGGTGGGGGCCTGGAGATCTCCCAGAATTCCAGCTGATCTCCAGGCGATAGAGATCAGTTCCCCCGGAGAAAATGTCTGCTTTGGAGAGCTTGTCTGATGTTCTCCAGGCCCCAACTGGAGGTTGGCAACCCTATCACAACCTCTTCCAGACATGCTCAGAAATTCAGAGGCCAGATTTCAACAGTGAAACGTGCATTAGAAGATGCACTGTTTCCCCTTCAAAATGCCTTCATGGCCCCTGAATGCAAACTAAGGTCACACCAGCCTGCAGTGTGGCCTTTCATAGAATCATAGAGTTGGAAGGGGCCCTACAGACCATCTCGTCCAACCCCCGGCCCAACGGAGGACCAGCCTAAAGCATCTCTGACAAATATCTGTCCAGCCTCTTCTTGGAAGCTGCCAGTCAAGGGGAGCTCGCCACCTCCCTGGGCAGCTGATCCCACCTTTGAACCACTCTGACCGTGAAAAAGTTTTCCCTAAGATCCAGCCAATACCTTCCTGCATGTAATTTAAACCCCGTTGCTTCAGGTCCTATCCTCTGCTGCCAACTGGAACAGCTCCTTGCCCTCCTCCACATGACAGGCTTTCAAATATCTAAAGAGAGCCATCATGCCCCCCCCAATCTCCTCTTCTCCAAACTAAACATTCCCAGGGCCCTCCGCCTTTCCTTGTAGGACTCAGTCTCCAGACCCCCGATCATCCTCGTCGCTTTCTTCTGCGCGTTCTCGATTTTGCCCACATCCTTTTTGTAGTGAGTCATCCAGAACTGAACACAGGACTCCAGGTGTGGCCTGACCAAGACAGTCTACAGAGGGGCTACGACCTCCTGCGATTTCGATGCTTTGGCCCTTTTAATACAACCCAAGACTGAATTTGCCTTTTTTGCGACTGCATCATACTGACTGCTGATATTTAGTTTACAGTGGCTCCAGTGGTTAAGACGCTGAACTACAGGCTGTGGAAGGTCAGTAGTTCAGCAGTTCGAGACCCGGATTGCCGCATGACGGAGTGAGCTCCCGTCTCTAGTTCCAGCTCCTGCCAACCTAGCAGTTCGAAAGCCAGAAATTGCAAGTAGATAAATAGGTACCACTTTGGTGGGAAGGTAACAGCGTTCCGTGCGCCTCGGTGTTTAGTCATGCTGGCCACATGACCACGGAAACATCTTCGGACAGCGCTGGCTCTTTGGCTTTGAAACGGAGATGAGCACCGCAACTCTAGAGTCGGATTCGACTGGCTTTCGAGCAAGGGAACCTTTACCTTTACCCCTCTTACCCCAAGATCTCTTTCGCATGCACTACTCCCTAAAAATCTCTTTCGCATGCACTACTCCCTAAAAATTTGGATGATGGGCCAAGAATCTTCATCTCATCTGTTTTGCCCTGAAGCTGGTGGTGAGTGGGAAAGTTCCCTCCTTGCATTCTACAAGGTCCCATGCAGCTGCGGGCAGCCAGGTGGGAGAATGTATGGCCAGAGCACATCAAGAACCATTGACGTGTCAGGGAGAAACATGTTCTACATACCACCGCCAAGGCGAACATGGAGTCTTCCTGAGGACCTGCCACTAAGTGTATGTTGAGAGAAATCGTCAACATGGACACCCCTTCTCCCAAGGACCACACCGGGGTCCTTTCGCATCTGATTTTATACTTCAGCTCGCCGTAGGTCTCGGGGAATTCCATCTGTGGGGAAATTGGAAAGGGAGTAAAATCAGTGGTGGGAAGGAGCAGAAGATTTCTGGGGCAGATTCTACTATTCCTGCTAACCTAGACACACATTTCCTCCTCTTCCTCTGAGCACATCTATGAAGTCCCATCCACCTCCTCTTTGCAAAGAGTCTTTTCTTTACAAATCAATATGAAATAACACTGTAGGGAACCTGCAGGGATTTTGCAGAGGTCACCTCATTTTCCCCTGCACCACCCTTCACCAAACTCTTTCCTCTGTCTCCCCTCCTGGCAGCCCCCCTATTGTCTCCCCTTCCCCTGCTTCCTTTTCTCCTTCCCAGCCACCAACCTTCTCTGCCCCACCTCTATCTTCAGTTTTATTTATTATTTCATAGAATGTTAGAGTTGGAAGGGACCTTGCAGGTCATCTAGTCCAACCCCCTGCACTCTGCAGCACAGCCGAAAGACAGCCCTACGACATACCCAAAAGAGGGTCATCCAGCCTCCGCTTGAAAACATCCAGCAAAGGAGCCTCCACCACCTCCCAAGGCAGTCTGTTCCACTGCTCAACCACCCTGACAGTTAGGAAGTCTCTCCTGGTATTTAGCCAGTATTGACTCCCTTGTAACTTCCACCCATTAGATCTCATCTTGCAATCCGGAGCAAGAGGGAATAGATCCGCTCCATCTTCTACATGACAGCCCTTCAGATATTTGAAGACTGCAATCATGTCCCCTCTAAGCCTTCTCTTTCCCAGGCTAAACAGACCCAACTCTTTCAGCCTTTCCTCCTATAAGACTTGGATTCCAACCCTCTCGCCATCCTGGTTGCCCTCCTCTGGACACGCTCGAGCTTGTCAATGTTCTTCCCAGAATGTGGAGCCCCAAACTGGACACAGGACTCCAGGTGAGGCCTGACCATGGCAGAATAGAGCGGAACGACCACCTCCCGTGATCTGGACACAAGGCTTCTGTGAATGCACCTAGTTGAAACTTGTGTTTAGGCCACGTGAACTTTTTCACAAGGCTTCCTTTGGGCCCTTCTATGTTTTGAACTGTCTTTCTAATAAATGCATGCATTTTTGTATATTATAAGTTTCAACTAGGTTTTTAATACCGGTCCTTTATCAGCCTTCTTTCTTTGATTGCGCTACAGACCAAGACAGCTACCCTCTGGAACTCTCTCCATGCTGACCAGGAGGTTAGAATCATAGAGTCGGAAGGGACCTCCAGGGTCATCTAGTCTAACCCCCTGCACAAGGCAGGAAATTCACAAATACCTCCCCCCACACACACCTCCAGTGACCACTGTTCCATGCCCAGAAGAGGGCAAAATCCCTCCAGGATCCCCGGCCAAACCGGCCTGGAGAAAAAATGCTTCCTGACCCCAAAGTGGCGATCAGCATTTCCCTGGGCGTGTAAGAAAGGGCCACGAGAACTAAGTACTGAAGTGACCCTCCCTGCCCTCCATCTCACGATCTGCCTAAGTTCACAGAATTAGCACGGCTGTCAGATGGCCATCGAGCCTCTGTTTGAAAATGTCCACAGGAGGAGAGCCCACCACCTCCCGACGAAGCCTCTTCCACTGAGGAACCGTTCTACCTGTCAGGAAGTTCTTCCTCATGTTTAGCCGAAAACTCTTCTGATTTAATTTCAACCCGTTGGTTCTGGTCCGACCTTCTGGGGCAACAGAAAACAACTCCGCCCCATCCTCTCTATGACAGCCCTTCAAGATGGCTGCTGCTCTAGACTGAAAGTTGCTTTTTCTGGGATTCCTTCCAGTCAAAGACCAACCGATGGAGGTATAACAAGCGAGGACTCACCGTTGGTACCCTTTCTTTCAGCGCATCACCACTGACCATAGGACCAGCCTCCGCCTGCCAATGAGACAGCAAGAAAAATTCACATTAAAGGGGGAGGCAAACAGTTGCCAAATCGAATATTTCTAAGGGGATATTTCTAAGCAAAACAAGTGGCTCTCCAGGGTCTCGGGCAAAGAGGTCTTTCACATCACATACCAGATGGTCCTTTTTAAATGGACATGCTGGGGATTGAACCTGGGACCTTCTGCATGCCAGGCAGAGGCCCTTCCACTGAGCCACAGCCCCTTCCCATAGCTCTTCAGGGTCCCAGGCAGAGGTCTTTCCCATCACCTCCTGCCTGGTCCTTTTAACTGGACATGCTGGGGATTGAACCTGGGACCTTCTGCATGCCCAGCAGAGGCCCTTCCACTGAGCCACAGCCCCTTCCCATAGCTCTCCAGGGTCTCAGGCAGAGGTCTTTCCCATCACCTCCTGCCTGGTCCTTTTAACTGGACATGCTGGGGATTGAACCTGGGACCTCCTGCAAGCCAGGCAGAGGCCCTTCCACTGAGCCACAGGTCTTCCTCGCTTTCTGCTAGAAAGGCTGTCACAAGCAATGCTCCCTCTAAGCTGTGGAGTCTTGTGAGCGAAAATTCTATTTTGTGAGCTCCGGGCATTAAATTTGTGAGTGGGCAATTTGGCCACCGCATAAATTAGTTTGCTCTGGAGCCCTCCTGTGAGCTGGAGGCTAGAAAACCTGTGAACTAGCTCACAATAACTCAGCTTAGAGGGAACACTGGTCACAAGGGAGACCTAATGGCCTCTCATCTTTAGCAGAAGTTCCCTGGTAGTCAAGGAAGTCGATGTGCAGTGGGCCAGTCCGAGGAAGCGGTTTCAGTCACTCACGGTGTCGCTGGTGACGTCCTGGTCCAGATCCGCTTTGTACAACTCCATTAAAGCATTCAGGACATTCACTGGGAAGGTGAGCTCAGAGTTCTTGTCGTCCAGCTCCTGCACCGTATCCGAAGCTGGCGGCTCAAGGGGAATCGTAACCTCTTCTCCATTCGTTTTTGTAATTTGAGTCTGAAAGAGGAGATACCAGGGACTGACTGGTGATTCCAGAAGCCGTTCAAGAGCCAGGGCCGGCTCACTCACTAGGGGAACTAGGCGCTCGCCTAGAGCGCGCCGGCCCTTAGGGGCACCAAACTGTCACACACACACACACACACACACCGCTGTCCTGGTTCAGCTGCAAACACTACTGAATTTTAAACATGTTATGATATTTCTGATGATACAAACACCAATTCCACCAAAGAACCTAGCCCTCTGGGCACAGAAGGGTCACTCAGCTGAGTCAAAGAAGAATCTAAGTAGGGGGGCTATTACATAAGTACACAAGAGAAGCCAGTGTTGGATCAGACCAATGGCCCCTCCAGTCTAACACTCTGTCACGCAGTGGCCCAAAACACCAGGTGCCATCAGGAGGTCCACCAGTGGGGCCAGAATACTAGAAGCCCTCCCACTGTTGCCCCCCCAAGAACCAAGAAGATAGAGCATCCCTTGCCCCAGACCAAGAGTTCCTATCTATACCTTGTGGCTAAGAGCCCCTGATGGACCTCTGCTCCATATGCTTATCTAATTCCCCCTTATACGAACATAAGAGAAACCAATGCTGGATCTAGCCAGTGGCGCCTCCAGTCCAACACTCTGTAGTCAAGGTAAATAATATCTATTGGATCCCCCTTGTCCACATGTTTGTTCACCCCCTCAAAGAACACTAACAGGTTAGTGAGACAAGATCTTCCCTTACAGAAACCGTGCTGAGTCTGCCTCAATAGGTTTTGTTCATCTATGTGCCTACTAATTCTTTCCTTAATAATGGTTTCCACCAATTTACCCGGTATCGACGTCAGACTGACTGGCCTGTAATTTCCCGGATCTCCTCTGGAACCCTTTTTAAAGATGGGAGTGACATTAGCTACCTTCCAATCCTCAGGAATGGAGGCAGATTTTAAGGAAAGATTACATATCTTTGTCAGGAGATCTACAAGTTCACATTTGAGTTCTTTCAGAACTCTCGGATGTATGCCATCTGGGCCTGGTGATTTTTCAGTTTTTAAGTTGTCTATCAGTTTTAGGACCTCCTCTCTCGTCACCTCAATCTGACTCAGGTCTTTCAACACCCCTCCTGAAATCAGTGGTTCTGGAGTGGGCAAGCACTTCTCATCTTCCACAGTGAAGACGGAGGCAAAAAATGCATTTAGCTTCTCAGCCATTTCCCTATCATCCTTCAATACTCCTTTTACCCCTTGGTCGTCCAAGGGCCCCACTGCCTCCCTGGCTGGTTTCCTGTTTCTAATGTATTTGAAGAAAGTTTTATTGTTGGTTTTTACGTTTTTTGCTATATGCTCCTCATATTCCCTTTTTGCCTGCCTGACCTCAGACTTGCATTTTATTTGCCATAGCCTGTGTTCCGTTTTATCAGCCTCACTGTGACTAGCTTTCCACTGCTTAAAGGAATTCTTTTTACTTTTTACAGCCTCCATTACTCTGTTTGTTAACCATGCAGGCTTTTTCCTATACCTGTTTGTGCCTTTCCTAACCTGCGGAATATATATTTTTTGAGCTTCTAGGATCGTAGTTTTAAATAGATCCCAAGCTTCCCCAATTGTTTTGACCCTTTCTACTTTTCCTTTCAGTTTCCTCCCCACGTGTCCCCTCATATCAGAGAAATTACCCCTTTTAAAGTTAAAAATGGTTGTGTGAGTCTTTTTGGCCAATTCTCTATTTGTACAAATGATGAACTCAACAACATTATGATCACTGTTTCCAAGTGGTGCAATCACTTTTACATCTCTCACCAGGTCTTGAGTGTTACTTAGGACCAAATCAAGGATCGCCTCTCCCCTGGTAGGTTCCGTGACCATCTGCTCCATAGCACAGTCATTTAGAGTGTCTAGAAACTCAATCTCTTTTTCCCGACTAGAACACATATTGACCCAATCAATGTGTGGGTAGTTAAAATCACCTATTATGACACAGTGTTTTTGTCTAGCTGCTATCTTTAAGGCATTCATCATTTTATAATCCTCCTCTATCTTTTGATCTGGTGGGCGATAACAAACTCCCAGTGTTAAGTTTCCTTTTGGCTCCCCTATTTCAACCCATAGAACTTCCAGAAGCGAATCTTAGCCTCTCAATCTTTCTAGACTTTATACCCTCTCTGACATACAGAGCTAACCCACCTCCAACCCTTCCCCCCCTATCCTTCCGATATAATATATAACCGGGAATCACTGTGTCCCACTGATTTTCCTCATCCCACCAAGTTTCAGAAATACCCACAATGTCTATTTTTCCCTCCGACACCAAGCACTCCAACTCCCCCATTTTACCTCTGACACTTCTAGCATTTGTATAGAAACAGCTGTAATTTCCCTTACAAGTTAAGCCTGCAACCTTCCTTTTGCTATCTCGAGACCTTGTCAGGCAGTCCATGTCACAAGCCATGGCCTCTGTGGACATTTCATGTTTAAACCTGGGTCCTAGACTCAGAACTCCGAGCAGGAGATTTCTGTGAAGAACGTCAATAAATCAAAACCTTTATAAAGTTTGTATCTCCGCTGGCTGGCATTACCTTTTATGACATATACGGCACGGCCTGACAAGGTCTCATTTATGTCAGATCTGGTCCTCGTAACAAATGAGTTTGACACCCCTGGTCTAAAGGGGATACTGATCTTCTAATATGGAAGTTTCTCACATGCACACACATCTATACAAACATGTATACATAACCTAATAAAGGGTTTCCAGCCTCCAGGTGGGGCCTGGAGATCTCCCAGATTTACAACTGATCTCCCCATGACGTGGATCGAGGCCCTTGGAGAAAATGGCTGCTTTGAAGGGTTGACCCTAAAGAAGTATACCCCGCTGAGGGCGCCTCCTTCCCTAAACCCTGCCCTCCCCAAAACTCCATTCTCAAATCTCCAGCTATTTCCCAATCCAGAGCTGGCAACCCCAGAGAGCATACCTTACCTCAAAACATACACGGGCGTGATCCGTCGTTATTTTTGGAGCGCCACTCAGGGAATACGTGATAACTGCTCGAACGCCAATCTGCAGCGGCACTGGGAAACGAGAGAGAGAATGATTTTCACCCTTTCACAGAGCAGGTGATGACTGCTACAGAGATCGGGTGTTCCCTGTACGTTCTGCTTGTGGGCTTCCTGAAGGCCTCTGATTGGCGAGCGACATGGACTCTGCGGTCTGACCTAAGAAGTTCATTCTGGATGTGCTGCAATGCAGGACATGCTCAGCCCTAAGTTTTCTTTCCAGTTTTCAGGTTTTGGGAGCTGTAGGTCAAGATACAACCAGTTAAAGAAAACCAGAAGACCCCTGTTGGATCAGACCAGTGGTCCCTCTGGTCCAGCATCCCGTCTCACACAGGGGCCAGCCAGTCCCTCTGGAGGGCCAACAACAGGGCAGAGAGGCCAAGGCCTTCCCCTGATAAGAACATCAGAAGAGCCCTGCTGGATCAGACCAGTGAGGGTCCCTCTAGTCCAGCCTCCCGTCTCACACAGCGACGAGCCGGTTCCTCTGGTGAGCCAACAAACAGGGCATAGAGGCTGAGGCCTTCATAAGAACATCAGAAGAGCTAGGGTTGCCAAGTGACTTACCGGCTGCAGTGGGGGAGCAGTAGTCCAGAGCGCGCGCTGCAATGACATCGCCCGGAAGTGACGTCATCATGCTGGACACGTTGCCAGGCGACACTCTAGCAATCACTATGGCACCATAGAGTTTTCAGGGTGATTGCTAGAGTGTTGCCAGCGACGTGCCCAGTGTGATTATGTCACTTCCGGGCAACGTCATCATGGTGGGTACATTGGCCCGATCTGGCCACTTTGGGGGTGGGGCTCCCCCAGCCAGCTGGATCTGGACCAGCAGATTAGGGGCCCTTTGAGCGGGGGAACCCCCCCGGGGGGACCTGGCAGCCCTAAGAAAAGCCCTGCTGGATCAGGCCAGTGGTCCATCCGGTCCAGCCTCCCGTCTCACACAGTAGCCAACCAGCTCCTCTGGAGGGCCAACCACAGGGCATAGAGACTGAGGCCTTCCCCCGATG
Source organism: Gekko japonicus (assembly GCF_001447785.1). Classification (NCBI taxonomy): domain Eukaryota; kingdom Metazoa; phylum Chordata; class Lepidosauria; order Squamata; family Gekkonidae; genus Gekko; species Gekko japonicus. The sequence continues at coordinate 88,291 of NW_015163179.1, read as the reverse complement.
TTGCCTCTTGGCTCTGGGATTCAGAGGTTCCCTTTACTCATTATGGCTAGTAGCCACTGACAGGCCCCCCTCCTTCCTCTGTTGGATTCTCAGTAGCTGATGATTTCTCCAAGATTGGCAGCCAAGACTCTTTGCAAGAATGAGCCTGTTTCCATCCCTGCTCGTATGAGATCGCCGGATCAGAACACCCTAGGCTCCAATTCCTAAAGCCGGAGATACTGAGGCTGCGATCATATGCAGAAATAGCCGTGTCATAGGCGCGAATGCCAGGCGGGTTTTAAGGGCGCGATCACACGAGGACGTCTGCCAAGCATCCCGCACCCGTCGGCAACCCATTCTGCTCCGCTGCAGAAGCAGGGTCAAAAGACACCAGGGAAAGTCCAGTCGCAAACAGGTTGCTACGGGCCAGGAACGGACTTTCCCCTGTCCGATCGCTCCAGCGTGCCCCCATGGCATCGGGCCAGTCCGATCAGGCCATCCCGGCCCCGTGCCGTTGTCCCCCCCCCCCCGTTTTGATATGCACATCATCGCACACTCCATAGGGGAGGAGGAGGAGGAGGAGATTGGATTTGTACCCCGCCCTTCACTTGGAGTCTCAGAGCGGCTTACAAACTCCTTTCCCTTCCCCTCCCCACAACAGACACCCTGTGAGGTGGGTGGGGCTGAGAGAACTCTGACACAAACTGCTCTTTTTCAAGGACAGCTGTGCCAGAGCTTGTGACTGACCCAAGGTCACATCAGCAGGTGCAAGTGGAGGAGTGGGGACTCAAACCCGGTTCTCCCAGATTAGAGTCCGCACACTTAACCACTACACCAAACTGGGAGCTCAGCGCGGAGACACGCATCATCGATCCCTCACTGAAGCGCACAAGAAACACGCAGCAAAAAAAAAAAACCCAAACAGATTCACCCGCGGTTGCGTCTGATCATGCAGTGGCAGGCTGCCCCCGCAGCTCCCAGGGACTGTGTGATTGCGCAAATGTGGGTCAACTTCCTATGGAGCAAAATAGCTTCGCTTCCTCCACCCTGTGCGTTATAAGAACATAAGAACATAAGAGAAGCCAATGCTGGATCGGGCCAGTGGTGTGTGTGTGACCGCAACCACAGTAAGGAATAGCCATAAGAACAAAACTGTGTACAAAACGATTCACCAAAAATCTAGCGGCGACTAGGGCTAGGGCTTTTTTGGTGGCGGCTCCTACCTCATGGAATGAACTCCCAGAGGAGATCCGGGCCCTGCGGGACCTTGCACAGTTCCGCAGGGCCTGCAAAATGGAGCTCTTCCACCAGGCGTTTGAGTAGGAGCCGCCACGACTGTTACCATCTGTCTACGACTATTACTATCTGTCCTAGCCCTTATTACCAACTCGCCGTGAATGCAAAAATGGTGGTACTGCGTGGAGCTGTGGCCACTAAGGATACCATCCTGATGACGTCATCTGTTCCCTTGTTAGATATTGTGGAGAGCACTTATGTTGCACTGAATGTTTTTAAAATGCAGTTTTAATGTTTTATGTATTGGGCATTGGCCCCATCTGTACGTTGCCCTGAGCCCGTTCGTGGGGAGGGCGGGTTATAAATTTAAATAAATAAATAAATAATAAATAATAAAAAGGTAGCATTTATACAACAAGACGATATTCCAGTCTCAAAACATCTAATCCAAAATAGCATACAGAATAAGGCTGAATGAATAAACAGCCGTAATATCAATCTTCAGTGTTCACACGAATTCAAGTCAACTTGAATTTGTGAGCTGTATGCCGATTTCTGAATACTGTTTAAGCCAGGGGTCATTTTGTAGAAAAAGAGGTGCAGGAGCTCATTAGCATATTACCATAACTTATTTGCATATGCCACACCCCCTGACATCACCAGAAGTGTGTCAGAAGGCAACACCCACTGCTCAGGCTCCACTGGACTATTTTGGATTGCTAGCTATTGTGGGGGGGGGGGGAACGTGCAGGTTTAAGTCTGGATTTGGAAGCAAGTGATCATAAGGTTCCACTTTTTGAAGAAGCTCGTGGGCGGGACGCAATAAGCCACAGCTAGCCGTCCTGTGAAAGGGAACGACAGGAACCTTTGACTGGAATCATTTTTCTCCTGTTCCTTAAGTGTTTCCTGGGTGACCATTGAAGATTGATATTACGGCTGTTTATTCATTCAGCCTTATTCTGTACTAGGGAGCAAAGCCCGTTCTGGACGGAGACAACGAGCGCCCAGAAAGGTAGGGTGGGTGG
>NW_015163179.1:80666-85634 GCF_001447785.1 Gekko japonicus | reverse complement strand
AGGGGGGCCTGCAAAAGATTATCCCGTTAGTTGGGGGGGGAGAAGGAATCGCCGCCGGGCTACAACTGGGTGGGTGGGGGAGAGGGAAATCGGGCCGCGGCGAGGGGCGCAGCGCCACCGCCGCAGCGCCGTTCACACGCAGTGTTCGCCTCCCAGCCAATGGCATGGTAGCAGCCTTGAGCGGCAGCTGGCTGGCCAATGGCTGACGGAGCGCATTTTGTCTCCGCTGAGTCTTATGCTGCGTCTTACTCAATTATATATAAGGGAGAGATGGGCATTTGTACTCAGAGGTCATTTCGGGGGGAATTGCGGGGGAATGCAGTTCCCCCGGGTGAGGTGCGGGGGGCGGGGCACACGATGAAGCCCCACCCCCTGCTTCCGGCCGCCCCGCTTCCAGCCCTCATTCAGCCAGGAGGAGGCAGGAGAAGAGGGAAGGTAAGTTGCTTCCTCCCCGCCTCTCCCCACCCCTGCCTGCCTGGGGCCAGGGAGGGCCTTGGCGGGGCTTCCTCGCACTCCCGCTGGCCTTGCAGGTCCACCGCTGGGCCCCTGATGTCAGGGGGTGTGGCATATGCTAATGAGTTATGCTAATGAGTTCCCCTTGCTCTTTTTCTACGAAACTATCCCTGTTTGTACTGTTATTTTGGATTAGATATTTTGAGACGATAATATATTCTTGTTGCATAAATGCTACCTTTTTGAAGATTTTTGGTGAATCCTCTTGTACACAGGAGAGCTAACCGTGGCAGAACATACCCCACAGAGACTCCATTTTTTTCCTCATTTCATTAACCACTTTGTCCGCTGCTGGGCACATCTGGAACAGAAGGGAGAAGAAGACAACCCTGAAGTGGGATGGCAAAGCTAAAGCAGACTCTGCTGATGCAGGGTTCCCCGACGTGGTGCCCAGGGGCACCGTGGGACTGGCCAGGACCTCCCCTGCCCCCCCTCCAAGCTTTTCAGAAAGTGGGTGGGGCAATCGTCAAGCAGGGCTTGTTATAGGCTGCCTTCGTTCAAATGGTCAGGTCTTCCACCAGCTGCAATAAGAGGCAGCCAATGGAGGATAAGGAAGGCTGATAAGCACATGGACATCCCTTTGCCAATACATAGAGAACCCCACGAGACTTACCATGCCAGGCAACACTTTCCCGAGGGTAGAGTTCAGAAATTTGTTCACTATCTTTGGGAGCATACTGGAGAAAAAGGAAGACACAAACACAAGGATTAGGAGATCTAAGGTGCTCACGGATGCAATACAGTTGTCGGTTTTGGGAACCAATGGTGTCGAACCAATGGTGTCGAGTCCACCAATAGCACCCTTGGCGGGAAATTCAAACCCTCCAATGGGGACAGAGGTGTACCGGGTGGGATTGTATATAGTTGGCCTTGCAGGGCCATTTTTCCTTGTCTTGTTGTGAAGTACAATAAACGCGTCTGAACGCATGTTGTAGTATGAGTTCTCCATGCGTCGAACCCAGTACTTTTCAGATTGCAAACCTTGACAGCATAATAAAAAGTAGAGACATCACCCTGCCAACAAAAGTCCATATGGTCAAAGCGAAGGTATTCCCAGCAGTAATGTAGGGCTGCGAGATTTGGACCATAAGGAAGGCCAAGTGCCAAAGAATAGATGCTTTCGAATGATGGTGCTGGAGAAGACTCTTGAGAGTCCCTTGGACTGCAAGGAGATTGAATCAGTCAATCCAAAAAGAAATCAACCCTGACTGTTCCCTGGAAGGCCAGATAATGAAACTGAAGCTCAAAGACTTTGGCCCCCAAATGAGAAGGGAGCACTCACTGGAGAAGACCCTGATGCTGGGAAAGACTGAAGGTCAAAGAAGACGGGGACGGCAAAGGATGAGATGGTTAGACAGCGTCATAGATGCAACGAACATGAAACTGAGCCAACTTCAGAGGACGGCGGAAGACCGGAAGGCCTGGTGTGATCTGGTCCATGGGGTCGCGAAGAGTCGGACTCGACTGTGCGACTGAACAACAACAACAATGTTCATGTGTTATGTATTGAAGTCGACCACGTGCGAGGCCAGGCCTCCACGCGGTCATGCTAAGCCGTCGAGCTTCGCACCAGAGAACAATAGCCCGCACAGATCCTGGCCCACACCTATCCGAGGGCTAGGATCCTAGCAAGCACCTATGGAACGCCTGGCTACTGTAAATAACCTATCACTGGTGTGGGGTGTGTATTGGGTGTGGGGTTTACTGGGAATATAAGCCGGCCTGCGAACCGGTAGTTTTTTGTCTTGTTCTTCACTTGAAATAAAAGTATGAGCTGAAATCACGGCATCAGTCTCAGTACTTTTCACTGGCGACGAAGGTGGGATTCTGCTTCCCAGAGACCACAAAGAAGAGCTGAGCATTGCATCGCACGCCACGTCTCCAGGCACCGCGCCTCGCACCGCTCCCCGCTCCGCCAACCCGGTTGCAGATTCCAGCGAAGAATCACCAACGCCGTATTTCGTCCGCCGCTCTCGAGCTTCCTCCTCCACGTGGAATGCATAAGATGGCCGCCAGCCAGGGTACCATCCCGGAGTTCAACGCCAACCGCCCCAAACAGTGGGAGACCTGGCTGGAATGTACTTTTCATCATGCCAAGCCCTTTTTGGGTGGATGGGCCTCCGCCCAGTGCTTACCTGCTGGGAAGGTTGGTTTTACAGCTAATCAGGTCTACGCCGCACTTTGTCACGGCAAAATTCAGTTTCTTCTTCTCCACACTCATTTTGCTTGTCGTCGTCATGTTGGAGGCCACGGTGATTTCCATACTGCCGCCTATAAAGCTGCGTAAAACAAACTGTAGTTACTTGGGGGGCATAGCAGCTGGCCTTTTTTTTTTTCCACTTGAGGTTTTTTTTAAAAAAATTAAAATAGTTATACGTCGCGTTCCTCTTGTCTCAAGGCGGCTTCCAGGGGCCTCTACTGTGACGCCACACAGTAAGGAGGCAACTGTATAAACTCAGAACAAGAGAGACATCCAAGGGTGGTGCTGGGTTAGACGCTTTGCTATTCTTAGACTGAACTTGGGGTATTTCCCCATATGTCCCCCAGTGTGCACTGCGATCAGGCACTCAAAATTGCCTGGTCCTCCCAGGCCACAGAGAAGCCAGGCTTGCAGCTACGAGGGCCAGGGCCTTTCCATACTGGTAAAATGAGCTCCCGGAAGACATCAGAGCCCTGCAGGACCTTTTACAGTTCCGCAGGGCCTGCAAGACGGAGCTCTTCCACCAGGTGTTTGATTAAGCAGCCGCCCGTAACCATCTGAGGCCCTGGACCCAATACCATCAATATTATTAATACTTTAACAACATCAGTAACATCATTAACACCATTGAATAGCCTGCGCCCCGCCTATGTAACACAGACCATGCCCTGAACTGATGGTTGGACTCCCGCCATGTTATATGTCACGGCTAGCACTCTGTGTATAGTTTTGAGACTTAATTTATTTCAATCTATTGTAATTTTATTGGATGAACTGTTTATCTGTAGTAATGATGTGAGCCGCCCTGAGCCTGCTGAGGCAGGGAGGGCGGGATGGAAGCCAAATGAAATAAAAATAAATAAAATGTTTGCCTTTTGTAGGGTTGCCAAGTCTCTTACCATTAGTGGGGGGGGGACTCTTTCTCCCCTTCTGGGACATTTGTGCGCATGCGTCGCCGTGACGCCACCCGGAAGTGACGTCATCACACCAGGGGCGTCACCGGGCGATGCTCTAGCAGTCGCCCCAAAAACTCTATGGTACCATAGAGTTTTGGGGGCAACTGCTAGAGCGTCGCCCGGTGACGCCCCCGGCGTGATGACGTCACTTCCGGGTGGCATCATCGTGCTGGGGGCGTGGGCCTGATCCGGCCGTTTCGGGGGTGGGGTTCCCCCCGGCGGCCCGATCCCCGCTGGCAGATTGGGGGCCATTTTTGAAACGCAGAGCTGCACCCACAAATCCAAAATATGAGGATGAGCATGACAGCCCTGGCTATGGACGTGTATCTCAGTTTCCCTTCAGTTCCTCCCACTTGGCTTTATGGCAAACCAAGATGGAAGATCTTGTAAGGGAGTTTATCCGGCTCAGATGTTGGCATGTATCGGAGCCGGGCTACAAGTCAGAGACCTGCAGATAGGATGGTGTCATCACATCAACAGCATGATGCCATTTCTGGGTTGAAGCCGGAAGCAATACCACACTGCTCTAGGACTGAGTGGAAACTCTATGACTTACCATAGAGTTTCTCCAGACTCCTAGAATGGTGTGACATCAGTTCCAGGTTCAACACAGAAATGGTGTCAGGTGGTCGATGCAAGAGTGAAATCCCTCTATTTTTCTAGATCAAGATGGATGGCCGTGTTAGTCTGTCTGTAGCAGTAGAAAAGAGCCAGAGTCCAGGAGCACCTTAAAGGCTAACAAAATATGGGGCAGGGGAGGAGCTTTTGCGAGTCACTGCTCGCTTCTTCAGATACAGCTAGAATGGGAGTCCGTTGGTCCTACTTATTGGAAAGTGGAGTGATTTCAGATGCTGAATGACATTGGCAGGCAAATGACAATAGCAGGTGAATGACAATAGGAGGCATGATTGGATTGAGGTAAAATATGCAGAGGGGTAATAGGCATGGAGAAAGGTTTCTGTTATTCCTGGAGATTTAAGAACATCAAAAGAGCCCTGCTGGATCAGACCAGTGACCCATCTAGTCCAGCTTCCTGTCTCACACAGTGGCCAACTAGTTCCTCTGGAGGGCCAACCACAGGGCTTAGAGGCTGAGGCCTTCCCCTGATAAGAACATTAGAAGAGCCCTGCTGGATCAGACCAGTGACCCATCTAGTCCAGCATCCTGTCTCACACAGTGGCCAGTAGGGTTGCCAAATGGGGCCGGGGGGCGGGGAATCCCCCGCTTCGGAGGCCCGATTTCCGCCGCGGCGGAATCGGGCCCCGGGAGGAACCCCGCCCCCGAAGCTGCGTCACCAGA
>NW_015163179.1:76587-80629 GCF_001447785.1 Gekko japonicus | reverse complement strand
GGGGCGTGGCTGAGCTCGTCGGTGGGAAAACCATATGGTTTTCCCCCCGACGAGCTCGGCCACGCCCCCAACGTCAGCAACGTCGCGCGCGTGTCCATCGAGACCTCCCGGACACAAGCAAGGCTCCCCCACTCCGAGGGGTGAGTCGACTTGGCAACCCTAGTGGCCAGCCAGTTCCTCTGGAGGGCCAACCACAGGGCACAGAGGCCGAGGCCTTCCCCTGATAAGAACATCAGAAGACCCCTGCTGGATCAGACCAGTGAGGGTCCATCTAGCCCAGCCTCCTGTCTCACACAGGGGCCAACCAGTTCCTCTGGAGGGCCAGAAACAGGGCAGAGAGGCAGAGGCCTTCTCCTTATAAGAACATCAGACCAGTGAGGGTCTATCTAGCCCAGCATCCTGTCTTACACAGTGGCCAACCAGCGGGCCAACATTTCGGCATAGAGGCTCAGGCCTTTCCCTGACGTTGCCACTTGGCTCTGGGCTTCAGAGGATGAGTGCCTCTGAATGTGGAAGTTTCCCTTAGTCACCATGGCTCGGTTTGGGGGCCAGGCCTGTGGAGGGGGGATTTGGGAAGGGATGTCACCTAGAACCCATAGTCTACCATAGAGTCTGCCCTCTGAAGCCGCCATTTTCTCCAGGGGATCTGATCTCTGCCGTCTGGAGATCAGTTTGTCATTCCAGGAGACCTCCACGGCCTACCTGGAGCTTGGCAGAGGGCCTCATGTATCCTTGGATTCCTCTGCTTATGCATCATCCTCTGGCATCTTGCCCTGACTGAAAATTGGAGTCTCACTCACCTTTTCCCAGCAATGGTGATCCGTGTAGTCATTACCATGCATACCCCCAAACCCGGCACCCAGTGCAGATCAGTTTTAGGAGGTTGAATATCTTTCACTTTCAACCTGCGAGACAAAGAAATGTGGCACTGAGGGAAGCAGGAAGGACGAGATGTGGCTCAGTGATAGAGCCTCTGGCATGCAGAAGGTCCCAGGTTCCATCCCCGGCACCTCCAGCTAAAAGGGACCAGGCAGTAGGTGATGGAAAAGACCTCCACCTGAGACCCTGGAGAGCTGTAAAGAGGGGCTGTGGCTCAGTGGAAGAGCCTCTGCTTGGCATGCAGAAGGTCCCAGGTTCCATCCCCGGCACCTCCACTTAAAAGGGACCAGGCAGGAGGTGATGGGAAAGACCTCTGCCTGGGACCCTGGAGAGCTATGGGAAGGGGCTGTGGCTCAGTGGAAAGGCCTCTGCCTGGCATGCAGAAGGTCCCAGGTTCAATCCCCAGCATGTCCAGTTAAAAGGACCAGGCAGAAGGTGATGGGAAAGACCTCCGCCTGAGACCCTGGAGAGCTATGGGAAGGGGCTGTGGCTTAGTGGCAGAGCCTCTGCTTGGCATGCAGGAGGTCCCAGGTTCAGTCCCCAATATCTCCAGTTAAAAAGGACCAGGCAGTAGATGACAGGAAAGACCTCCACCTGAGACCCTGGAGAGCTATGGGAAGGGGCCGTGGCTCAGTGGAAGAGCCTCTGCCTGGCATGCAGAAGGTCCCACGTTCCATCCCTGGCACCTCCAGCTAAAAGGACCAGGCAGTAGGTGATGGGAAAGACCTCAGCCTGGGACCCTGGAGAGCTATGGGAAGGGGCTGTGGCTCAGTGGTACAGCCTCTGCTTGGCATGCAGGAGGTCCCAGGTTCAGTCCCCAGCATTTCCCGCTAAATGGACCAGGCAGGTGATGGGAAAGACCCCCTGCCTGAGGCCCCAGAGAGCCCTGCCGGTCTGAGTAGACAAGACTGACCCTGATGAATGGAGGACCTGATTCCGTAGAAGGCCGCTTCATATGACACTTCACATGAAAGCATCCAGTGCACAGAGAAAACAGAGGGGGCCAGGGACTGAGCGGCGAAACGAAAGGGAGAACTCATCCTTCTTAATCCCCCTACAGTCAGGAAGGGCCCTTGGGGCATGGATTTGGAGAAACAGACTACTGTTGCAGTTGGCAACACACTCAACCAGGGGTCATTTCTTGCTGGGGCGCACAGGAGCGGCACTCCGGCAGTAAGGAGCCCAGGGCTTGGGCACATGCAACAAGCCCCACCCCCTGCTCCCAGCAGCCCACAGTCAGAGCAAGAAGCAGCCAGGTAAGTTGCAGAGCTCCCCTCCCGCCACCCCCCCAGTCCAAAACAGTCCAGTGGCACCTTTAACACCAAGTTTTATTCAGGTACAAGCTCTCCCTCCTCTGCCAGGACAGATCTGCACGTTCCCCCCCCCCAATAGCTAGCAATCCAAAACAGTCCATTGGAGCCTGAGCGGTGGGTGTTGCCTTCTGACACACTTCCGGTGATGTCAGGGTGTGTGGCATATGCAAATCTGTTATGCTAATGAGTTATGCTAATGAGCTCCTGCAGCTCTTTTCCTACAATATGACCCTCGCACTCAACTATGGAAGGTGAGACTAAATCAGGGTTTCCAGCTCCGGGTTGGGAAATCCCTGGAGACTTTGGGGGTGGAGCTTGGGGAGGGGAGGGGCCTCCGCAGGGGCGTGACGCTCTTGAGTCCACCCCGCCGAGCCGCCATTTTGTCCAGGGCAACCGATCTCTGTTGACTTGGAGATCAGTCGTGATTCCGAGAGAAATCCACACTGCGCCTGGAGGCTGGCGATGCTAGGGGAGATGGTGGATCTGGGCAGCAGGGAAGTGGCCAGCTCCAGACTGGAAAATAGCCAGTCCTAATGAGTTCCCGCTGTTGGGTGTGGCCTATTATGCTAATGAGTTCCTGCCAGGTGTGGCCAACTTGAGAGCCAGCCGGAACTCCGTTCCTGTGCGTTCCAAGGCCTTCCCCTGATGTTGCTTCCTGGCTCTGGGATTCAGAGGATCAGTGCCTCTGAAGGTGGAGGTTCCCCTCGGTCACCATGGCTAGTAGCCCTTGATAGGCTTCTCCGCCATGAGTCCATCTTAGTCCCCTTTTCAAGCTGCTTATTCCTTTGGCCATCACAACCTCTGGCAGCAAATCCCACCTTTTAATCACTCTCTGTGTGAATCAGCTCACCCTTTGATGCCTTTGATAGCCTTGTTGCCCTGGTTCTTCGTCGCTGCCTCGGCCAGTTCGTCAAGGATGTGGCTGTCCGCCATGGAGTTCTTGGCCGCTGGAAAGGCATTCATCAAAGGTCATGGATCAGTCCGGAAGTAACTCATGACAGGGAGAGCTACGAAAAGGTCGTGAGCAGGGACCCTTCCTCCCCTTCATCCTCTATGGACCAGTCTTTCTAGGTACATAAGTATGGTCAAATTTGCAACCCACCTATGGCGACCCCAGGAAAGGGCTTTCAGGACAAGAGGAAGAAGAGGAGGTGGAGGGGGAGTTTGGGTGACTCACAAACCCCTTTGGTGTAGTCAGTTTGGTGTAGTGGTGAAGTGCGCGGACTCTAATCTGGGAGAACCGGGTTTGATTCCCCACTCTTCCACTTGCACCTGCTGGATGACCTTGGGCAAGCCGTAGTTCTGATAAGAGCTGTCCTTGAAAAAGAGCTGTTTCTGTCAAGAGCTCTCTCAGCCCCGCCTACCTCACAGGGCGTCTGTTGTGGGGAGGGGGAGGGAAACGACTTTGTAAGCCACTCTGAGGCTCCCTTGGGTAGTGAAGGGCGGGGTATAAATCCAATCTCTTCTTCTTTTTTCCCTTCCCCTCCCCATAACAGACATCATATGAGGTAGGTGGGGGGGGCAGAGAGAGCTCTTGACAGAAACGGCTCTTTTTCAAGGACAGCTCTTATCAGAACTATGGCTTGTCCAAAGTCAGCATAAGCTATTGTGACAAGATTGTGAAATACTTTTACTGACATAATACAACATATAATATCCAGGGGTCATTTCCTGCGGGAGCGCACAGGAGCGGAGCTCCAGCAGTAAGGAGCCCAGGGGGCGGGGCACATGCAGCAAGCCTCGCCCCCTTCTCCCAGCAGCCCTCAGTCAGGCCACAAGGAGCAAGAAGCAACCAGGTAAGTTGCAGACCTCCCCCCCCCCCCTCCCCGCACAACATCGCCCTCCGCCGT
>NW_015163179.1:51791-76551 GCF_001447785.1 Gekko japonicus | reverse complement strand
CCCCCCCCATAGCTAGCAATCCAAACCAGTCCAGTGGCACCTTTAAGACCAAGTTTTATTCAGGTACAAGTTCTCCCTCCTCTGCGAGGACAGATCTGCACGCCCCCCCCCCCCATAGCTAGCAATCCAAAACAGTCCAGTGGAGCCTGAGCGGTGGGTGTTGCCTTCTTCTGACACACTTCCGGTGAGGTCAGGGGGTGTGGCATATGCTAATAAGTTATGCTAATGAGCTCATGCACCTCTTTTTCTACAAAATGAGCCCTGAAATACCAAAACACCATAGTTGTGTGGAAACAAACCTACAATAATCCTCTTGTTTATAAGGCTATGAAATCTCTTAATATGCAGAACGGTTTCTGAAAATCAACTGTTTTCCAGACTCCTGTCTTGTTGTTTGTCGATAGTAGCGTGCTTGCGTGCGTGACCAGCAGTCGACTATATGCCAGTTTCACAAATACTTCCCTCGGGCACACAGACCAGTTAATTCCGCAATAGAATGCCGGCTCCAATAATTCAGAAAAGCTTCTTTGGGACACAAAAGCCTCCACACCAATTTTCAAAAGGCAAAATGCTCAAGAGGGGCTAGTAGCACATGTGTGTCCCAAAGAAGCTTTTCTGAATTATTATGCTTCCTTTGATATAGTGGTAGAGAGCAGGTTATATAATCAACGTCATCTCTGGATCATATAACAAGGTTTCAAAACTGGATCTTCCTCAGGAGATATTAAAAAGTAAAGAAAAAGGTTCTCTTGCTTGAAAGCCAGTCAAATCCGACTCTAGGGTTGCGGTGCTCATCTCCGTTTCCAAGCCGAAGAGCCAGCGCTGTCCGAAGACGTTTCCGTGGTCATGTGGCCGGCATGACTAAACACCGAGGCGCACGGAACACTGTTCCCTTCCCACCGAAGCAGTACCTATTGATCTACTTGCAATGTCTTGCTTTCGAACTGCTAGGTTGGCAGGAGCTGGAACTAGAGATGGGAGCTCACCCCATCATGTGACACCCGGGTCTCAAACTGCTGAACTACTGACCTTCCACAGCCTGCAGTTCAGCGTCTTAACCACTTGAGCCACCGCAGCTCCTCCAGGAGATATTAGAGTAGTACAAAAGCTCTCTGTATTCATGAAGTACTTGACAACAAGTCATAAGGAATATTACATTCAGATAGAACGCTGATCTCAGTAAATGTTCAGGCTCAAATATGCTGCTAAGCTTCTAAATGGATCCTGGGCGTCGAGACCTTATGACTTGTTGTCAAGCCCTTCATGAATACAGAGAGCTTTTGTACTACTCTAACATCTCCTGAGGAAGATCCTATTGAAACGTTATATAATCCGGAGACGTCGTTGATGATGTACCTGTGCAGAAGGATTTTCTTATGATTTATTAATGATGTCGTAGTGCTTTGGATTATAATACATGGGAAGCTTTTTCTTTGCAAGTCTTGGTGACTGCTTGATTTGTGGCTAAGCTAAACCATATATATATAAGTACAAACATTTATTAAGGTGTACACATGTTGAAACTTTCCTGATTAAAAATTACTTTGTCTAAGATCAGACTATAAAAGCTATTTTATAGTCACTATTTTCACATTGATGGAGTGACACACATTCAGGCCTACAAAATCGCTGTTACCAGAATAAGTTCTGGAGGTAATATGGCTATACCTACGGCCCATCACTAATACCAGGAGTCCAATTATAAGTATACAAGGAAACAACATCTGGTTAAATTATATGTGACTGAAACTCTGTAACAGGTCTTTGAATGTGTGTCTAGAATATATAGATAATAGTGACCACTGAGGAAGGCCCTTAGGGGCCGAAACGTGTTTGGTCTTCAGTTGTAAAGTATTCACTCATCATATGTATGTATAGAGGATAAGCCTTTATAGTCTGATCTTAGATAAAGTAATTTTAATCCGGAAAGTTTTAACATGTGTACACCTTAATAAATATTTGTACTTTTATATATATATGGTTTAGCTTAGCCCTTTTTGGTTTGTGTCAGGGCTATTTTTGGGCAGGAACGCACAGGAACGGAGTTCCGGCTGGCTCCCAAGTTGGCCACACCCAGCAGGAACTCATTAGCATAATAGGCCACACCCAATAGCAGAAACTCATTAGGACTGGCTACATTAGGGGTGTGTGGCCTAACATGCAAAGGAGTTCCTGCTACAAAAAAAGGCCCTGGGTTTTGACAACAAACAAGGTCAACAGAATAACAAGCAAAAGGTGGGTGTGGCTGGGTGACCACACTTCTGGTAACATGGGGGTGCGGCCTAATGTGCTAATGAGCTGTGCTGCCAGGGGTGTGGCCTAATATGCTAATGAGCTTCTGCTGTTGGGTGTGGCCTATTATGCTAATGAGTTCCTGCTGGGCTTTTTCTACAAAAAGAGCCCTGTATAATCCTGGGTTGAGTCCCCCCCCCTTTTCCCCAGTTTTTGCTTGATTTGTGGGTCAGACTCTCACGTCTTTATGCTTATTTTCTGATTGGGTCTCGTTTTGTCCATATTTATCTTGCAACAACAGATTATACCAGTGGAAATATTTAGGATCAAAAGGTTAGCATGACATACGGAAAGCATGCATTAAAAAAATGTTTCTCGGGGCTTCCCCAGCCACTTACTCTCTAGTATGGTGCAGACTCCAATTCTCACACAGGGTCCGGGAGCAACGGTCCCCTGTGACGGGGCCACCCAGCCCCAGAAGAAGAAGAAGAGGAAACCCATCTGGAGACTCTTGAGATCCGGCCCCATGGTGCCTCACACACACACACCCTGGAAGCGACACGCCGGCAGAAGGTCTGAAATGAGGATCTGGGGCAGAAAGAAACAGAAACATTACGGCCGCTGGGGTGTGGGCTTCAAACCGAAGGGACAGTCAGCCAGTGAGAAAGGTGGACGGCGAATTATAGCAATGAAAACCACCACCACCGCCAAAACGTACAATCACTACCGTCTCAGTGGCGATGCATTATGATCATTCGGTTATTTAAATCGGTTGAGAGCCAGTTTGGTGTCATGGTGAAGTGCGCGGACTCTAATCTGGGAGACCTGGCTTTGATTCCCCACTCCCCCACTTGCACCTGGCTGGATGACCTTGGGCTAGCCGTAGTTCTGTCAGAGCTGTTCTTGAAAAAGAGCCGTTTCTGTCAAGAGCTCTCTCAGCCCCACCGACCTCACAGGGTGTCTGTTGTGGGGAGGGGGAGGGAAAGGAGCTTGTAAGCCGCTCTGAGACTCCCTTGGGTAGTGAAGGGCGGGGTATAAATCCAATCTCTTCTTCTTCTTCTTCTAAATGCCCAAACCAGATGCCTTTAACAGGACTTAGGTCTAAACTACACATTATGTTTAATACACAGAAGAAGAAGAAGAAGAAGAAGAAGAAGAAGAAGAAGAAGAAGAAGAAGAAGAAGAAGAAGAAGAAGAAGAAGAAGAAGAAGAAGAAGAAGAAGAAGAGGAGGAGGAGGAGGAGGAGGAGGAGGAGATTGGATCTATACCCCACCCTTCACTACCCAGAGGAGTCTCAGAGCGGCTGACAAACTCCTTTCCCTTCCCCTCCCCCACAACAGACACCCTGGGAGGTAGGCGGGGCTGAGAGAGCTCTGACAGAAACGGCTCTTCTTCAAGAACAGCTCTGGAAGAACTATGGCTTGCCCTGAAGCTCTCGGCGTATGCACAGGCCCTGACAGGGCAGATAACTGTCCCCCCCCAGCCCATTTTGGGTCAAGAAAACAGCATGGGGGGGCACACAGGACTCTTTCCTCCCTCCACATCGTGGTCTTGATCTCACTTGGACCACCGTGGAGCTTCTAAATTCAGCTGCCGTAGGGAACGTTCAACTCCTGCGCGGCCGCAAGTCCCCTGTGGCAATCGTGGGTTCAGCGTAGGGTTTGGCCCACCGTTATGCCTCTGTTTGGTTTGGCGGGATGTATGCAGAAGTGGTGATTGGTGGTGGAAAGGGCAGTCAAGGCGCAGGTGACTCGTGAGGACCCCGCAGGGCTTTCGAGGAGAGAGAGGTGGTTTGCCATTCCCTGCCCCTGTGCGGCAGCCCTGTACTGCCTTGGTGATACACCAGTATGTTGTCCTGGTTAGGAGCGTGGACTTTAATCTGGGAGAACTGGGTTTGATTCCCCACTCCTCCATATGCAGCTGCTGGTGTGACCTTGGGTCAGCCATAAGTTCTCTCAGAGCTGTTCTCTCAGGAGCAGTCCTCGAAAGAGCTCTCTCAGCCCCACCTGCCTCACAGGGTGCCTGTTGTGGGGAGAGGAAGGGAAAGAAGATTGTAAGCCGCTCTGAGACTCCTTTGAGTAGTGACGAGTGGGGTATACATCCAATCTCTTCTCTTCTTCTTTTTCCGCCAGAGATGATGATTTACTGCATCCGTTAAAGTTATATTGATTTGGGACCAGCATGCCTGGAGGACTGCCTAATCGCTTACGAACCCACTCAACCATTTCAGTCACCTCCCCAAGCCCTGCTTCAAAGGCCCCCACCTTCGGAGATCAGATGGGTGGCAATCCAGGAGAGGACTTCCTGGGTCATGGTAAGGAAGCTCTGGAACTCTTTTCCCAGAGAGACCGGTCCACGATAGTCCCGCTGTACATGGCATTGGTCAGGCTGCACCTGGAGTCTCGTGTGCAGTCAAGTCCAGTTACCTCTATTGGCATGTAACCCTTGCAAACCCATATACAAAACAACAACAACAACAACCACCACAGCATAGAATAATATCTGCAAAATACAGAAACAAGGAATTACCAAGTAAGTATTAAAGGTAAAGGTTCCCTTGCTCGAAAGCCAGTCGAGTTCCAGCTCCTGCCAACCTAGCAGTTCGAAAGCAAGAAATTGCAAGTAGATAAATAGGTACCACTTCGGTGGGAAGGTAACAGCGTTCTGTGCGCCTTGGTGTCTAGTCATGCCGGCCACGTGACCACGGAAACGTCTTCAGACAGCGCTGGCTCTTTGGCTTTGAAACGGAGATGAGCACCGCAACTCTAGAGTCGGATTCGACTGGCTTTCAAGCAAGGGAACCTTTACCTTTACCTTTACTAAAGACCGCACTGGTTCAGAAGGTGCATCTTTCCAAAACACTTAGGCTGGAATATGCAGGTCTGACTCTTCTGGGGAGGGTGGAATTAAAACCGAATTAAGTACTCCAGCTGTTTTGTGGATTAGGAGATATTACAACGCAACCGTCTAGCAGCTTCCCATGAATGGTTACGAAGCCAGTCTGTAACAAGGGAAACCCAAGTCTACCGCGAAACAGTTCACCACCGTCACCTAAGTACTGATCTTGATGCGGTAGCAGTGCTCTGAAATTTTACTGGATCTTAGGTTGGGTTCCCCTGAACCTACGGTAACTGTATGCATCTCATGGTAGAATCACAGAATCATAGATTTGGTAGGGACTTCCAGGGTCATGTAGTCCAACACCCTGAACAATGCAGGAAATTCACACATTCCTCCCCTTCCACACTTGCAATGACTGCTGTTCCAGCACCCCTTTACACGCGCCACCATGATCCCAGGAGGCAGTGCTGGCAAAGTTCTCTCTCAGCCTGATGGAAGGCAAGCGGCCCACCACATGGCATTCTGTGGTGTGTGACCCAATAGGACTGTAAAGCACAATAGAAGAGCTACGAAAAGGTCTTGAGCAGGGACCCTTCCTTCCCTTCATCCTCTATGGCCAGTCCTTCTAGGTACATAAGTATGGTCAAATTTGCAACCCACCTATGGCGACCCCAGGAACGGGCTTTCAGGACAAGAAGAAGAGGAAGAGGAAGAAGAGGAGGAGGAGGAGGAGAGATTGGATTTACAACCCGCCCTTCACTCTGAGTCTCAGAGCGGCTTACAAACTCCTTTCCCTTCCCCTCCCCACAACAGACACTCTGTGAGGTAGGTGGGGCTGAGAGAGCTCTTTTGAGAATGGCTCGTGAGAGAACGGCTCTGCCAAAATTACGGCTTGCCCAAGGTCATCCAGCAGGTGCAAGCAGAGGAGAGGGAAATCAAACCCGGTTGTCCCAAATTAGAGTCCGTTCACTTAACCACTACACCAAACTGAGGAGAAGAAGAAGAGATTGGATGTATACCCCATGGCGCTTCACTACCCAAAGGAGTCTCAGAGCGGCTTACAAACTCCTTTCCCTCCCCCTCCCCACAACAGACAGACACCCTGGGAGGCAGGTGGGGCTGAGAGAGCTCTTTTGAGAATTGCTCGTGAGAGAACGGCTCTGCCAGAGCTACGGCTTGCCCAAGGTCATCCAGCCAGGTGCAAGCGGAGGAGAGGGGAATCAAACCCGGTTCTCCCTGATTAGAGTCCGCGCACTTAACCACGACACCAGACTTAGCTACTGAAGTGAAAAATGTTAGCATTAAGTGACACTGTTCTCCTTATGTATGAGCGTGCCATCAAATTACAGCCAACTTATGGCGGCCCCAGCAAGGGGCTTTCAAGGCAAGTGAGAATCATAGATGGTTTGCCATCGCCTTCCTCTGCCAGAGTTTTCCATCCAAGTACAGACTCTGCTTAGCTCCTAAGATTTGACAAGAATCCGGCTATACCACACTGTTCCACATCCCCTGTTCTCCTTAGCCGGGGTGTGTGTGTGTGTGTGTGTGTGTGGAATGGTGTGTTTGAAATCTTAGATGGAAAAACTGGAAGAGAAGATCTGAAGAGGGCCTGACCGGGACGTTCCACAGTCTTGAGTTTCTGGGCCACATTATCTCCCACCCCGCACCTCCAAATCCCCTCAAATGTCACATAAGCTTTTAGGGGCGTAGCTTGCAGGCTGCAGACGGTTTGTTCCATTTTGTGGTCCCAGTGAATATTGTCACTTCATGCAGCGGCCTGGGTAGGAGAGGCCTTGGCCCGGAAATCCCAAAATCAATGATAAACGTAGTCTTGTGAGGGTCTTTAGAAATGTCTCCTAAAACCGTAAACATTATTTCTGCGCAAAGAACCCTGGTTCATTTGAAAAACCCATTTCCTCCTCAAAATGCCTTTCAGAATAAAATTCGTCAGTCCAGTGAAGCCAATTAGAAGAAGAAGAAGAAGAGATTGGATTTATACCCCACCCTTCACTACCCAAAGGTGTCTCAGGGCGCCTTACCAACTCCTTCCCCTCCCCACAACAGACACCCTGTGAGGTAGGGGGGCTGAGAGAGCTCTTGACAGAAACTGCTCTTTTTCAAGAACAGCTCTTATCAGAACTACGGCTTGCCCAAGGTCATCCAGCTGGCTGGCTGCGGAGGAGTGGGGAATCCAACCCGGTTCTCCCAGATTACAGTCCGCACACTTAACCACTACACCAAACTAGGCGGGAGTCTGTGCGCTACTTTTAGCTCACAACACAGAGCGCCGCAAGGGCTTGTAAAAGCTTGTCATACCCAAATTCGAGAAGCTGGACTTGGTAGCCCAGAAAGTTCTCCGCATAATGATGCTACTCACTTACGTGTCCAGATGGAGAGATCTCAGGTGCTCGTCTCACCCGCTAATCTTCCCTTTGATGGTAGGGAAGAGCCAGTTGTTATATACCTGCCCCATGAATGAAAGAACCAATTCAGAGCCCTGATAACCATTTGGGTGTGAAATGAACTCACGGGGGCATCTTCCAAAGTCAATATTTTCGCTGATAGATTAAGAAATCTGGAAGAGAAGAGACTGAGGGCCGAGAATCATGTGACCCCAGCCGAGTCTGTCTCTGGCGAAAAAGCTTTCCACAGGAACCAAAGAGATGGTGACGCATTTTCTAGAAGGAGAAAAAGAAAGGGGAGGGGGGGATGTAAAAGAGTGTTCATGGGAAAAGATGTGCCCCATGGCTCATGTGCCCCAAACTAACGGTTTCCAGCCCACAGAAAACTGGGGCCCCGGTCACACGGAGCATTAGGCACGCTAGAGAGACGGAAGATAGGCGGATTTTCCAGGCGCGATCTCACCGCCACATCTGGGAAGCGTAGAGCTCCCGTGGCGAACCCGAGGCTTCACTCCGAAGATGCGCTGTAAAAAACTAGTACCTCCGGGGTACTAATTTCCGGAAACTGTGGGGCAAGGGCGGGTGTCAGATCACGTTTCCGGTGTTAGCTCGTGGCATCTGGCGCCTGCCCATGTCCCATCGCGAAAAGTTTTTTTTTGGTCAAGTCTCCACGGGTGCGCACAAGCACCCAACAGCGCATGCGAACACTTGGGTTAAAAAAAACAACACAACCCCCACGGCGCCGCTTCTTTGCCGCGCCGCAGGAGTGAGGTATGATTGGCACCTCCCCTCAACCACGGGACGTCGGCGGGACGTCGGGCAGGACGTTTGATCCGGCTGCCATGTGATAGTTCGCTCTGGGGCAAACAGCCACACACACCCACGCGATATTCGGCCCGTGTGACCGGGGCCTGGGTGTGTTCATATGTATCGTTACAAAGATATTCTGGAGTTCCCTGCCTACTAGGCAAGGCCTGTAGCTGCAGTGGGGCTTCTTGGGGCTAGGCCCCTCGACTTGCTGGCGAGGCCTCCTGACGTCCCAACCTGCCTAGGGCGTGACGGCCTTCTCCCCTGGATTGATTAGCCAGTGCCCCCTAAGACATTTAAATGCCCCCTGGCTTTAAAAATCCTGCCTATGGGCCTGCTACTAGGTGTGTGCTACCTGGTTTGGATCAAGACCACAGCGTACAGGGAGAACACTGCTGGCATCGGCAGCTTTAAAGGGGGATTAGAGAGACTCGTAGAGGAGAGGTCTATGAGGGGCTACTTGCCATGGTGACTAAAGGGAACCTCCACATTCAGGGGCAGGAACCTCTGAATCCCAACGGCAGGAGGCAACATCAGGGGAAGGCTTTAGCTTCTCTGCCATATCGAAGAAGAAGATGATGATATTGGATTTATACCCAGCCCTTCACTACCCAAAGGAGTCTCAGAGCAACTTACAAACTCCTTTCCCTTCCCCTCCCCACAACAGACACCCTGTGAGGCATGTGGGGCTGAGAGAGCTCTGACAGAAACGGCTCTTTTTTCAAGAAGAAGAAGAAGAGATTGGATTTATACCCCGCCCTTCACTACCCGAAGGTGTCTCAGAGCGGCTGACAAACTCCTTTCCCTTCCCCTCCCCACCACAGACGCCCTGTGAGGTAGGCAGGGCTGAGAGAGCTCTGGACAGAAATGGCTCTTTTTCAAGAACAGCTCTTATCAGAGCTACGGCTTGCCCAAGGACATCCAGGCAGGTGCAAGTGGAGGAGTGGGGAATCAAACCCAGTTCTCCCAGATTAGAGTCTGCGCACTTAGCCACTACACCAAACTGGTTCTCCCCCATGGTCCTCCGGAGGAACTGGTTGGCCACTTTAGGAGACAGGATGCTGGACTAAATGGACCACTGGTCTGATCCAGCAGGGCTCTTCTCAATTTCTCATGCATTCTTAAGCCCTCTAGACAGTCTTACTTTTCTTCCATATGGTTACCTATTCTAGAATACTTGTTGTCTCAAGGGGAAATTCCCCAATTGGTGGTTGATCTTGGATTATAATGTTTTCTATGTCTTACTATGAGATTTGTTGTTGTTCAGTCGCACAGTCGAGTCCGACTCTCCGCGACCCCATGGACCAGATCACCCCAGGCCCTCCTGTTTTCCGCCGTCCTCTGAAGTTTGCTCAATTTCATGTTCGCTGCATCGATAACACTGTCCAACCATCTCATCCTTTGCCGTCCCCGTCTTCTTTGAACTTCAATCTTTCCCAGCATCAGGGCTTTCTTCTCCAGGGAGTGCTCCCTTCTCATTGGGTGGCCAAAGTATTTGAGCTTCAGTTTCATTATCTGGCCTTCCAGGGAACAGTCAGGGTTGATTTCTTTTAGGATTGACTGATTTGTTCTTCTTGCAGTCCAAGGGACTCTCAAGAGTCTTCTCCAGCACCATAGTTCAAAAGAATCTATTCTTCGGCGCTCGGCCTTCCTTATAGTGCGACGGTGACTTTGTAAGCCGCCCTGAGCCCGCTTGCGGGGTAGGGCGGGGTAGAAATACCTGAATAAATAAATATAAATAAATAAATAAATAAATAAATAAATAAATATAGTCCAACTCTCGCAGTCATACATGACTACTGGGAACATAACACTGCATATAGTAATTATAATTAATTATTAATCCATGTTGTTGTTGTTGTTATTCAGTCGCACAGTCGAGTCCGACTCTTTGCAACCCCATGGGCCAGATCCCGCCAGGCCTTCCTGTCTTCTGCCATCCTCTGAAATTTGCTCAACTTCATGTTCGTTGCATGTATGACACTGTCTAACCATCTCATCCTTTGCCGTCCCCGTCTTTTTTGACCTTCAATCTTTCCCAGCATCAGGGTCTTCTCCAGTGAGTGGATCACTCATGGATCACTGCCTTGTCGTGGCGAGGGGGCTTGCGTGGTTCAATGAAGCTGTGGGCTATGCCATGGAGGGCCACCCAAGACGGACAGGCCACAGCAGAGAGCTCAGACCAAGCGTGATCCCCTGGAGAAGGAAATGGCAACCCACTCCAGTACTTTTGCCAAGAAAACCCCATGGACTATGAGATTACACAGATATAACTCAATATAGGTCAGAGAGTCTACCGCTTACCTACCCAGGGATCTAGTATGTTGTAATGGGTTTTATTTTATATTACAAATTGTATGTATACTAATCTATTCAGACACAATGTATGTATGTTGCTTGTTTGTTAATGCTTAATAAAATGTTAATTGAGAAGACTTTCTTGCACCATTTCCCCAGCCTGATATGGCCCTGGGAAACCACTATTTCCCTTGGTGGGGAAAGTTTTGTGTAGTTATCCTTATGTGCAATTTTCTACACAGAGCAAACATAGGGAAGACAAGAGTTGGTTTTTATACCCTGCTTTCCTCTACCTTAAGGAGTCTCAAAGCGGGTTACAATCGCCTTCCCTTCCTCTCTCTGCAACAGACACCCTGTGAGGCAGGTGGGGCTGAGAGAGCTCTGAGAGAGCTGGGACTGGCCCAAGGTCACCCAGCAGGCTCCCTGTGGAGGAGGGGTGGGGAATCAAACCCATCCCTCAAGATTAGAGTCCGCCGCTCGTAACCACTACAGCCTCTGTCCCCTTTTCCTAGAGGATGGAGCAATGCGGGCTGTACCTGAGAGAGACGGGAAGGAGAGAGTCCAAATCCTCCTCCTTGAGCCAAGAGAAAAGGCAGAGCACAAAATGGGCCGTTGCAAACAGGATGCAGTTCAACAAAGATAAATGCGCAGTATTACATCTGGGCCACAAAAATGTCAAGCACCAATACGGGATGGGGGATACGTTTCTGGGGAGCAGTGTATGTGAAAGAGATCTTGGGGTAAGAGTGGACTGTGAAGTGAATATGAGCAGTCAGTGTGATGTGGTGGCAAAAAAGGCAAATTCAGTCTTGGGTTGTATTAAAAGGGCCACAGCATCGAAATCACAGGAGGTCACACAGCCCCTCTGTAGACTGCCTTGGTCAGGCCGCACCTGGAGCCCTGTGTGCAGTTCTGGAGGCCTCACTTCAAAAAGGATGTGGGCAAAACCGAGAGGGTGCCGAAGAGAGTGACGAGGATGATCAGGGGTCTGGAGACCGAGCCCTACAAGGAAAGGCTGAGGGACTTCTTGGGAATGTTTCATTTGGAGAAGAGGAGATTGAGGGGGGACACGATTGCTCTCTTTAAATATTTGAAAGGCTGTCATGTGGAGGAGGGCAAGGAGCTGTTCCAGTTGGCAGCAGAGGAGAGGACCCAAAGCAACGGGTTTAAATTACTTGCAGAAAGGTATCAGCTGGATATTCGGAGAAACTTTCTCACGGCCAGAGTGGTTCAAAGATGGAATCAGGTGCCTAGGGAGGTGGTGAGCTCCCCTTCACTGACAGCTTTCCAAGAAGAGGCTGGACGGATATTTGTCAGAGATGCTTTAGGCGGGTCCTGCATTGGGCAGGGGGCTGGACTAGATGGTTCTTATGGTTCTATGATAACATTTAAATAAATAAATTTCTTCCAGCATGTGGATTCCTTTTGCATCCCTTTAGGCCCCCCCTTTCATTTCCTCCCTGTGTTCTTTGCCACTCCCATCTCTCTTCTCTTTCTCGCTGCATGTAAGACTCCCTTCGCCGTCTGCTCCTTGCATAAGGCAAGAGAAGCGCTTTGCTTACACAACTGGCACAACGGATTCAAGTGTGGGAAAGGTGCCACGGCGGCGTTTGCGTTCTGCATCGTCGCAGCAACAGCTCACATGTTCGCCTGGCTGACATTCCAGCTTAGTTTTGGAGAGTTAGCAGGGATTTAAGGTCACTCCGAGGAGTCATAAAGATGCTTTTGTGGCAGGTAATACAATCGCTCACTGTCCCACACCAGGACTCTCTGTGCCATACTTCAAAAAGATTTCAGGACGATAAAGGGCCATCTTTGTCCTCTGTCTCCCTCAACCTCCCCGGGTTTCAAAACAACAATGCCCCAATCTTACCCCTAAGCCAGAAAGGAAGTCGTAAGAACATGAGAACGTAACAGAAGCCAATGTTGGATCAGGCCAATGGCCCATCCAGGCCAACACTCTGTCACACAGTGGCCAAAAAGGCCAGGTGCCATCAGGAGGTCCAGCAGTGGGGTGGCCAGGACACTCAAAGCCCTCCCACTGTTGCCCCCCCCAAGCACCAAGAATAAAGAGCATTACTTGCCCCAGACAAAGAGTTCCTATCTATACCTTGTGGCTAATAGCCAATGATGGACCTCGGCTCCATATGTTGATCCAATTCATAACATAAGAGAAGCCAATGTTGGATCAGGACAATGGCCCATCCAGGCCAACACTCTGTCACACAGTAGCCAAAAAGGACAGGTGCCATCAGGAGGTCCAGCAGTGGGGCCAGGACTCCAGAAGCCCTCCCACTGTTGCCCCCCCAAGCACCCAGAATACAGAGCATCCCTTGCCCCCAGACTGAGAGTTCCTATCTATACCTTGTGGCTAATAGCCACTGATGGACCTCTGCTCCATTTGCTTATCCAGTTTTCTTTTATAAGAACATAAGAGAAGCCAATGTTGGATCAGGCCAATGGCCCATCCAGGCCAACACTCTGTCACACAGTGGCCAAAAGGGCCAGGTGCCATCAGGAGGTCCAGCAGCGGGGCCAGGACACTAGAAGACCTCCCACTGTTGCTTCCCTCCAAGCACCAAGAAGACAGAGCATCCCTTGCCCCAGACCAAGAGTTCCTACCTATACCTTGTGGCTCATAGCCATCGATGGACCTCTAATTCCCTCTTGAAGCCGTCCATGCTTGGTTTGGTGTAGTGGTGAAGTGCATGGACTCTAATCTGGGAGAACCGGGTTTGATTCCCCACTCCTCCACTTGCAGCTGCTGGATGACCTTGGGCAAAACATAGTTCTGTCACAGCTGTTCTTGGAAAAAAGAGCAGTTTCTTTTAGAGCTCTCTCATCCCCACCTGTATGTTGTGGGGTGGAGAAGGGAAAGGAGTTTGTAAGCCACTCTGAGACTCCTTTGGGTAGTAAAGGGCGGGGTATAAATCCAATCTCTTCTTCTTCCTCTGCTCGTAGCCGCCGCCACCTCCTGTGGCAGTGAATCCCATGTGTTAATCACTCTGATTCCATGTGTTAATCAAGTCATGTGGTGATCCAGGGGCATCTGTTTCAGGACATCGCCCTGGAGCCAAGCCCAGAGGGCAAGAGGCACAGGAGAACATTGTTGGAGGCTCTGGTGATTGGGAGACTGAGGCTGAGACTTTGCTCAGGTTGCAAAAGCTCAGGGGTTGGACGGAAGTCCCGGGGGTTTCGCTTCCTTCTCTGGGGAAGAGATAAAACCTCAGGGTGCGGAGATGGGAGTCAAAAGAGATGGCCTTCGTTCTGCCTGCTGCGTTCTTGCGCCGCCTTCTCGCCCACTCCTGATAGGGTCGCCAACCTCCTGGTGGCACCTGGAGATCTCCCCCTCTCACAATCGATTTCCAGACAACAGAAGCCCTGGCCACACATGCCGGAAAACGCAGGGTGGGGGGAGGCGTGGCTATTTGCACCGTGGCATTCTGATCCACCATTATGCGAACAGACGCGACGGCGGCACACTGGGGTTTTGTCCTTTGGCGCACCCTGAAAAGAGGCTGGCCGGAGGGAATAGAAGAAGAAGAGAAGAGATTGGATTTATACCCGGCCCTTCACTTGGAGTCTCAGAGCGGCTTACAAACTCCTCTCCCTTCCCCTCCCCACAACAGACCCCCTGTGAGGCGGGTGGGGCTGAGAGAACTCTGACACAAACTGCTCTTTTTCAAGGACAGCTCTGACAGAGCTTGTGACTGACCCAAGGTCACATCAGCAGGTGCAAGTGGAGGAGTGGGGAATCAAACCCGGTTCTCCCAGATTAGAGTCTGTGCACTTAACCACTACACCAAACTGGCGCTGGCGCAATCACACCGAACAAGTCCATCTGCAGCCCGTAGCAAACCATTTGCTAGTAGATCTTTGCAGGTACTTTTTAACTGCGCATCTTCGGCGGCACGCCACGGGTTGGCCACGGGTGCGCTACACTTGCCAGATGTTATCAATGTTCCCTCTAAGCTGTGGAGTCTTGTGAGCAAAAATTCTACTTTGTGAGCTACCAGCGTTAAAGTTGTGAGCAGATGATGTGGCTGCTGCATACATTAGTTTGCTCTGGAGCCCTCCTTCCTGAGCTGAGACAGAAATGTGTGAGCCGGAGTCTAAAAAACTGTGAGCTAGCTCACACTAACTCAGCTTAGAGGGAACACTGGTTGCGGTGTGATCGCGCCCCAAAATTCCGCCCAGCATTCGTGCCTTTCGCGCGGCAAATTCTCCGTGTCACCGGGGCCCAGGATCAGTTCCCCTGGGAGAAAATGGCTGCTTTGGAGGGCGGACTCTATGCCATTGTACCTTGCTGAAGTCCCTCCATGCAAATTCTTAATAAGTTAAATCAGATCGGCCTATTCCCAGAAGATCTCTTCTATGGGAGCCTATGCAAGGCAGGAGCAGCTGCCGCGCAGAGGCTTCGTGACACTGAATTACAAAACAAAGACGCTTCGCTACCCAAGAACTGCAGAAATCTAAAATCTTGGCCCAATTTTACTGCTTCCCCTTATTGATTTGACATTACCCACGAGCCCTATAGATGGGCGTTTTCCAGAGCCCGTTTTGAGGTGCTCCCTTCCGTTGTACTGCAAGGTAAATTCACTCGAGTTCCAGTGCATGAACGTAGATGCCCATGTGCATGGCTAATATGGTGGAATCAATTACTCAAGTCCTCCTGTTCTGCAGGTTCTATCAGGAGGAACGAGACCATCTTATACTACCCCTTCAGTCTAGATTTAGCCCTCTGCAGTCTTATCTTGATTTTAGGCCAGAAGTCCTTCGTGAATTCCTCCTAGAAGATGTTCAGAGCTCAGTGACTTATGCTGTGGCGAAGTTTTGTTGCTTAGCTGTTAGGAAACGTAAACTTATTTTAGCTGAAAAAAAATTGTATGATTATTAGCCGCTGTAGATTTTCCAGGGTGTCTGGCTGTGGTCTTGGCATTGTAGGACCTAACGTTTTGCCAGCAGCTGTGACTGGCATCCTCAGAGGTAGAACACAGAAAGAGGGAGGACTCTCTGTGTCAAGGTGAGAAGGAAAATGGTAGGCAGGTAATTTATATCTACTCAGGAAGGTGGGGCAGGACTGAGTCATTATCTTGTAGGAGTTCCCCAGGCTATGAACATGCTAATGGAGGAGCTTTCCTGAGGAGGTTCTTTTGTATATGGATTGTTTCCTGAGGAGGTTTCCTGTTTATTATTATTATTTTACTTTAGTAATTTTATTAATTTTCTCTTGGTAATGTTTTTATACTATTTCTATGTTATTACGGTTTTAATCTCTCTCATATCAGAATTGTACTGTACACCAAACTGCCGGAGGCTCCAGTCTGAGCCACTCGGGGGGCGGGAGGGTCCGCTTAGTTGGGGACTCTCCATTGACCAGGTCTAAATGCCAAGTAGCCATTAACGGACACATCTTCATAACTTGGCAAACTGGTTGGGAAATCTGACACCTTTTCATCCTGTTAGCGATTATTATTTATTTATTTTATTATTCAGATTTTTACCCCGCCCTTCCGGGGCAAAGCCGGCTCAGGGCGGCTTACATAAAAACAGGTAGTTAAATTAAGACGTAAGTTACAGTTAAAACAGATTCTAAAATCATACTAAAGTGCTAGCTCTTAATACCATGTTTCCCCGAAAATAAGACACTGTCTTATATTTATTTTTTCTCAAGAAGACACACTAGGGCTTATACCACAAATGCATAGAAATCCTGCTAGGGCTTATTTTTGGGGTAGGTCTTATTTTCGGAAAAACAGGGTATTCATACAACAGTAGCAGCCAATAACCACTGTACAAAGTTCTTATCTCACAGTCGGCTCTTAGTGCTTGCTTGGAATATGCTTGCAGGACTTGCTGTTCTTTAGGCTGTCGATGACGATTTTATTTATGCAATGGATATTCTAAAATAAAGAAGACCTGTCAATAATTAGAGAGAGAGAGGAAAGGAAGGAAGGAAGGAAGGAAGGAAGGAAGGAAGGAAGGAAGGAAGGAAGGAAGGAAGGAAGGAAGGAAGGAAGGAAGGAAGATATTGAAAGTAAAACCTTTCATTCCTGTGTTATAAACCACTTTTGAAACTTCTGGTTAAAAGAGGGGTATGAAAATATAGAATCATAGATTCATAGAGTTGGAAGGGACCTCCAGGGATCAGCCTAGAGTATCCCTGACAAGTGTTTGTCCAGCCGCTGCTTAAAGACTGCCAGTGAATCTATGATTCTACACAGGTGCTGGAGATTTTCTGCATCTTCCCACAATAAGGGTCCTGGGTCGCCATTGATCTACAAGCAGGGTATCGCTCTGAGATGGTTGGTAAAGCTGCAAAACAGTTTGAGGTAGAAACATTATACGATGGGGAGTTACCAGAAGCAAAGAAGCCTTCAGTGTTACTTTGCTTAAGACAGGAAGAGAGATTCAATCACCCACAAGGCAGCTTTCAGATCTCCACCAGTTTGCACACCATGGCTGTGGTCACACATGCTAAATCAGGGGCATCGAACTCATTTGTTATGAGAGCTGGATGTGACGTAAATGAGACCTTGTCGGGCCGGGCCATGTGTGTAATAAAATATAATGCCAGGTAGCGGAGATATAAACTTTATAAAGGACACAAACACAAAAGGTTTTTTTTTTACTTAAAATAAAAACATGCTTAAAACATGAGCACTCTTGCAATATTTTGTTTATTTAACAGTGACACCTCTTCCTCTAAATTATTGCATCAAAATGTCTGTGCGGTTGCAATCTTGAGAGTGCTGTTCAGGTATGTATCTGTAAGCTGCAAACCTACGATGATGCAGCAGAAGCAGAACTGGAAGAAGAAGCAGAAGACAGCCAGTTCCACTGTGGACCTGATAAAAGCCCCCTGGGGGCCTGATCTGGCCCCCGGGCCACATGTTTGACACCCCTGTGCTAAATAATTCACTTTCAGTGCACTTTCCAACTGGGACTACTAGAGAGAGCAAAACATATTGGGGGGGGGTGCTGAAGCAATACGGAGAAATGAGTGACAATAATGACAGCGTGGAAATGTGTGAACTGGCAAAAGCCATTTGGAAAGAGCATGGAAAGGGCTGATATGCGCACATGTGGTGGGAATGTGCAGAAGTAAAGACCTTTTGGAGGGAAATTACTGAAATCATTAGGGAAGTATGCAAGGTAACACTACTTATAGACTTTAACCTAATGTTGTTAAGCACAATACAAAGCCCGGTATTGGATAAGAAAACTCAAAATCTAGTCAAGGCTATGATAACTGGCGGGAAAGGCAGTTATCGCTCTGGGTTGGAAAGACAAACGTAAATGGACAATAGAAATCTGGCACAACTATTTGTTTGATTTCATACAGTCAGACATTGTGGAGTCAACCAACAAGGGAACAACATGGGAAGAAAAATCCACGGAAATCGGGAGGGAGGGAGGGAGGGAGGGAGGGAGGGAGGAAGGGGAGAAAATGTAAATAAATATGAACTCTCAATGTAACAGACTAAATAATCAATAAAAAAATATTGGGGGGGAGGGGAAAAAGGAAAGAGCACGGAAAGTGGATTACTTAGTGTGTGTGGCCACAGCCTCTGTTTCTAATACAATTACCCCTCCTGAAGACAAATTAGCGCGGTCCTGTTAAGGACGGAAGAATGCAAACAATGCAAATGGCTTACTCAAAAGTCCGGACGTAAGGCCGGTTTGAGATTCCATCATAACCCCTGTTCAAGTCTTTCGGCCTTGAAATCCGTCGACAATCACTTAGCAATTAAGTCCAAAGAGGCAGTCCAAAGAGAGAACTCAAGTTGGCCAGACACCGGGTAAACCAGGAAGAAAAGAGTTTTAAAAGGGCAGGCTAGATGCGGCTGGATGCAGGCGGCAACAATGCCAAGCTTCTTTGTAGGGGTTCTCAGGTGGCCTTGTTTTCCAGGGGGCCTTGCCAGCAAACTTGCCGGTCCCACGCAGTTGGCTTCTTAGAAAGAGCAAACAAAAGATAAAACAGACTGCCCTACGTTACTTCCTAAATAAAATAAAAAAGTTGGACTACATAGAAATATTTATAGAATTGCTTCCACCTCCTTCTCCCAGCACAGCCTCATCAGATACAACTTTATGATTGAGTCACTGATCACTTCTTCAGATACATTCATTTATTCAAGCTGTATCTCAAGAAGTGAGCAGTGATGTGTAAGAGCATCACAAGAGCCCTGCTGGATCAGACCAGTGAGGGGCCATCTAGTCCAGCATCCTGTCTCACACAGGGGCCAACCAGTTCCTTTGGAGGGCCATCAACAGGGCAGAGAGTCTGAGGCCTTCATAACAACATCAGAAGAGCCCTGCTGGATCAGACCAGTGAGGGTCCATCTAGTCTAGCATCCTGTCCCACACAGGGGCCAACCAGCTCCTCTGGAGGGCCAACAGCGTGGCATTGAGGCCGAGGCCTTCATGAGAACCTCAGAAGAGGACTGCTGGGTCAGACCAGTGAGGGTCCATCTAGTCCAACATCCTGTCTCACATAGGGGCCAACCAGTTCCTCTGGAAGGCCAACAACAGGGCATGGAGACTGAGGCCTTCATAAGAACATCAGAAGAGCCCTGCTGGATCAGACCAGTGCTCCGTCTAGTCCAGCATCCTGTCTCACACCGGGGCCAACCAGCTCCTCTGGAGGGCCAGCAACAGGGCAGAGAGGCCGAGGCCTTCATAAGAACATCAGAAGAGCCCTGCTGGATCAGACCAGAAAGGGTCCATCTAGTCCAGCATCCTGTCTCACACAGGGGCCAACCAGCTCCTCTGGAGGGCCAGCAACAGGGCAGAGAGGCCGAGGCCTTCATAACAACATCAGACGATACCTGCTGGATCTGACCAGTGGTCCATCTAGACCAGCATCCTGTCTCACACAGTGGCCAACCAGTTCCTCTAGATGGCCAACAACAGGACATAGAGGCTGAGGCCTTCATAAGTCCCTAAGAAGAGCCTTGCTGGATCAGACCACTGGTCCAAGTCCAGCATCCTGTCTCACATGGTGGCCGGACAGTTCCTCTAAAGGGCCAAAAACAGCATAGAGGCCAAGGCCTTCATAAGAATATGAGAACAGCCCTGCTGGAGTAGAGCAGTGATCCAGCTAGTCCAGCATCTTGTCTCACCAGTTCCTCTAGAGAGCCAACAACAGGTCATAGAATCATAGAATGTTAGAGTTGGAAGGCACCTTGCAGGTCATCTAGTCCAACCCCCTGCACTCTGCAGGAGCACACTAAGGATACCATCTTGATGACGTCATCTGTTCCCTTGTTAGATATTGTGGAGAGCACTTATGTTGTATTGAATGTTTTTAAAATGCAGTTTTAATGTTTCATGTATTGGGCATTGGCCCCATCTGTACGCCGCCCTGAGCCCATTCGCGGGGAGAGCGGGTTATAAATTTAAATAAATAAATAATAAATAAGCCAGTCAAGTCCGACTCTAGGGTTGCGGTGCTCAACTACATTTCCAAGCCGAAGAGCCAGCGCTGTCCGAAGACATTTTCCATGGTCCATAAGCAGATGGAGCAGAGGTAGAAAACTACTTTGTAGAAAACTACTAAAAACCTAATATATAAAAAATAATGGTAGAACGGAAGGCGCTGCTTTCGGTCCACCCTTTTCCAATAAGCAATACAGAGTCTCAGTAATGGCTGCCTTTTGTGGTAAAAGTAGAGTAGTCCTGGGGAGACCAGAAGTTCCCGGATTGCGCATACCTTGTCATTGGTGGGGTGGGGAGCAAAAGAAGAAGAAGAGATTGGATTTATTCCCCTTGCCCTTCACTTGGAGTCTCAGAGCGGTTTACACACTCCTTTCCCTTCCCCTCCCCACCACAGACACCCTGTGAGGTAAGTGGGGCTGAGAGAGTTCTGACAGAAACTGCTCTTTTTCAAGGACAGCTGTGCCAGAGCTTGTGACTCACCCAAGGTCACATCAGCAGGTGCAACTGGAGGAGTGGGGAATCAAACCCAGTTCTCCCAGAATAGAGTCCGCGCACTCAGGGCCGTAGCTAAAGCCTTCCTAGTGGGGATCCCCTGGGGAAAGTGGGGAGGCGGAGTGTGTGTGTGCGCACGCAAAGCGCGCGCACACCACGCACACATCATCCGGAAGTGACGTAATGCCCTCCCCCCTTCTCTCTCTCTCCAAGCTCCCCCCCTCCAATAGATTCTATGCCACAGCCTCAGCAGCAGGATCACTAAACTGGAACAACCCCTGAATGAAAGGAAAAGGGGGAAATTACTGGTTGGCCACTGTGTGAGACAGGATGCTGGAGTAGATGGACCATTGGTTTGATCCAGCAGGGCTCTTCTCATGTGCTCATGTTCCTGTCCCCACAACAGCCTTTTGAGGTCAACCAAGGTGAGAGACCCCTAAGGATTTCATCATGAGCTTGTTAGCAAACTCTGGTTGTGCTTTAAACTCACAAGTTCACTACTGCACTGTCCTTGGAAGAGCCATTATGTTACCCTCTTGCAAGTATGCACAGAATTGCAAACTTGACCATCAGCTGAGCATGCCATGGCATAATCTTCTTGGCTGCTATGAGCATTCCTAGAACTTCCTTCCTGAACCAACACATGAAGCTGCCTTGCGCTGAATCAGACTCTTGTTCCATCGAAGTCAGTCTTGTCTACTCAGACTGGCAGCGGCTCTCCAGGGTCTCAGGCAGAGAAAGGTCTTTCACATCACCTACCACCTGGCCTTTTTAACTGGAGATGCCGGGGATTGAACCTGGGACCTTCCACAACCCAAGCAGACGCTCTGCCACTGAGCCACAGCCCTTCCCTGAACCAACCACCTGCTATCTCCTCATGTGGTTCCAGACACTCAACCCAAGTTAAGACTCACAGGAGACATTAGGCATCTGCATAGCGTACTCCAAAGCAACATGAATAGAATTGCACCGCTTGGAAACAGTGATCATAATGTTGTTGAGTTCATCATTTGTACAAATAGAGAATTGGCCAAAAAGACTCACACAACCATTTTTAACTTTAAAAGGGGTAATTTCTCTGATATGAGGGGACACGTGGGGAGGAAACTGAAAGGAAAAGTAGAAAGGGTCAAAACAATTGGGGAAGCTTGGGATCTATTTAAAACTACGATCCTAGAAGCTCAAAAAATATATATTCCGCAGGTTAGGAAAGGCACAAACAGGTATAGGAAAAAGCCTGCATGGTTAACAAACAGAGTAATGGAGGCTGTAAAAAGTAAAAAGAATTCCTTTAAGCAGTGGAAAGCTAGTCACAGTGAGGCTGATAAAACGGAACACAGGCTATGGCAAATAAAATGCAAGTCTGAGGTCAGGCAGGCAAAAAGGGAATATGAGGAGCATATAGCAAAAAACGTAAAAACCAACAATAAAACTTTCTTCAAATACATTAGAAACAGGAAACCAGCCAGGGAGGCAGTGGGGCCCTTGGACGACCAAGGGGTAAAAGGAGTATTGAAGGATGATAGGGAAATGGCTGAGAAGCTAAATGCATTTTTTGCCTCCGTCTTCACTGTGGAAGATGAGAAGTGCTTGCCCACTCCAGAACCACTGATTTCAGGAGGGGTGTTGGAAGACCTGAGTCAGATTGAGGTGATGAGAGAGGAGGTCCTAAAACTGATAGACAACTTAAAAACTGAAAAATCACCAGGCCCAGATGGCATACATCCGAGAGTTCTGAAAGAACTCAAATGTGAACTTGTAGATCTCCTGACAAAGATATGTAATCTTTCCTTAAAATCTGCCTCCATTCCTGAGGATTGGAAGGTAGCTAATGTCACTCCCATCTTTAAAAAGGGTTCCAGAGGAGATCCGGGAAATTACAGGCCAGTCAGTCTGACGTCGATACCGGGTAAATTGGTGGAAACCATTATTAAGGAAAGAATTAGTAGGCACATAGATGAACAAAACCTATTGAGGCAGACTCAGCACGGTTTCTGTAAGGGAAGATCTTGTCTCACTAACCTGTTAGTGTTCTTTGAGGGGGTGAACAAACATGTGGACAAGGGGGATCCAATAGATATTATTTACCTTGACTTCCAGAAAGCTTTTGATAAAGTTCCTCATCAAAGGCTCCTAAGTAAGCTCAAAAATCATGGGATAGAAGGACAAGTCCTTTTATGGATCAAAAACTGGCTAGTTCATAGAAAACAGAGAGTGAGTGTAGGTGGGCAATTTTCTCAGTGGAGGGTGGTAAGCAGTGGGGTACCGCAGGGATCAGTACTTGGTCCACTGCTTTTTAACTTGTTCATTAATGATTTGGAGATGGGAGTAAGCAGTGAAGTGGCTAAATTTGCGGATGATACAAAGTTGTTCAGGGTGGTGAAAACCAGTGAGGATTGTGAGGCACTCCAAGGGGATCTGTCAAGGATGGGCGAGTGGGCGTCAACATGGCAAATGGGGTTCAATGTGGCCAAGTGCAAGGTGATGCACATTGGAGCCAAAAATCCTAAATATAAATACACATTGATGGGGTCTGAACTGGCAGAGACTGAGCAAGAGAGAGATCTTGGAGTTGTAGTGGATAACTCACTGAAAATGTCGAGACAGTGTGTGACTGCAATAAAGAAGGCCAATGCTATGCTGGGGATTATTAGGAAGGGTATTGAAAACAGATCAGCCAATATAATAAT
This sequence comes from Gekko japonicus, assembly GCF_001447785.1. Lineage (NCBI taxonomy): Eukaryota > Metazoa > Chordata > Lepidosauria > Squamata > Gekkonidae > Gekko > Gekko japonicus. Next base: position 53,348 of record NW_015163179.1, on the reverse strand, counting down.
GCCCCTATATAAATCAATGGTGAGACCTCATTTGGAATACTGTGTGCAGTTCTGGTCACCACACCTTAAAAAGGATATTATAGCTTTGGAAAAAGTGCAGAAAAGGGCAACTCGAATGATAAAAGGGTTGGAACACTTTCCCTATGAGGAAAGGTTAAAGCGCTTAGGGCTCTTTAGCTTGGAGAAAAGACGACTGAGGGGTGACATGATCGAGGTTTATAAGATTATGCATGGGAAAGAGCAGGTAGAGAAAGAGGTACTTTTCTCCCTTTCTCACAATACAAGAACTCGTGGGCACTCCATGAAACTGCAGAGCGGTCGGGTTAGAACGGATAAAAGGAAGTACTTCTTCACCCAAAGAGTGATTAACACTTGGAATTCACTGCCACAGGAAGTGGTGGGTGCTACAAGCATGGATGGCTTCAAAAGGGAATTAGATAAGCATATGGAGCAGAGGTCCATCAGTGGCTATTAGCCACAAGGTATAGCTAGGGGCTCTGGGGCAAGTGATGCTCTGTCTTCTTGGTGCTTGGGGGGGTCAACAGTGGGAGGGCCTCTAATGTCCTGGCCCCACTGCTGGACCTCCTGATGGCACTGGTATTTCTGGCCACTGTGTGACACAGAGTGTTGGACTGGATGGGCCTTTGGCCTGATCCAACATTGGCGTCTCTTATGTTCTTATGTTCTTATATACCATGAGATGTCAGCAAATATGCATAGACTCTTCTTTAAATTTACTTATAAATAATGTAATGGTGCTCAATAGACCTTATCTCACATGCAGTCCTTGTTATTTGTATCAACACAAGTACTGCAAAAGACAATATTGTCTACTTCTTACAACAACCCATTGAAACAAACAACAGTGTGTTCTGTTACACAATGCAGCATGTGAAAGATTCTGACGGGGTCCCAGTTTACTTTCAGGCCGTCTCTTTGTCTTTCTCAAAGAATCCTCACTGCACATAATATAAGAATACAAAAAGGTCACCAAACAAACAGCAGACATACAATGAAGATACAAGTCATCTCTTACAAGTCATTCACTCACCACATAAAGTCTCCATAGATGGAAGACTTCTGAAATTACTTCTGTGGCCTCTTGCTCCGAATTCAAGTCTGTCTTCTCAAAACCCACCTTGCAAGCATCTCATTTAAACTCTCCCGCCAGCAGCCAAAGCAGGTGTCACTAATTAACAACTAATTAACATTTGTCTCCCAACCAGATTTGTCAAAATGAAGTAGAAGTTCAGGAGGTCTTTCAGAAAGTTGATCTCCTATGCTGATCTCCTAATCGGGACATCAACAAAATTTTGGAACAACCTCTGGAATTCCAGACTGAATCCACAGAAGGGGCGATTTGCTAATATTCCATTCTCTGGACGCCTCTGCCATTGTGGCTCTGGTAAGACTGGGACCATTGATCACATTTTGTTATTTGTCATTGCGAGAACTTTAGATTTCCCCCATTTTGGAGCAGATATCAACTAGCCATTGAACTGCAAGTCGCTTCCTTTTCGCTGTCTGACCCTAGAGCTGTGGTTATGTGCTCTGTGG
>NW_015163179.1:19712-51734 GCF_001447785.1 Gekko japonicus | reverse complement strand
TTCGTAACTTTACTGGGGGCACAATTTTCTCTTATCTTCACTCTGTAACTGTTGTTGATATTTGTACTGTGGTTTTATCGTATGCAGGGGTCATTTCATAGAAAAAGAGGTGCAGGAGCTCATTAGCACAACTCATTAGCATAACTTATTTGCATATACCACATACCCTGACATCGCCGGAAGTGTGTCAGAAGGCAACACCCACCACTCAGGCTCCACTGGACTGTTTTGGATTGCTAGTTGTTGGGGGGGGGGAACGTGCAGATCTGTCCTCGCAGAGGAGGGAGAGCTGGTACCTGAATAAGCCTTGGTCTTAAAGGTGCCACTGGACTGTTTTGGACCGGGGGGCGGGTGGGAGGGCTCTGCAGCTTACCTGGCTGCTTCTTGCTCTGACTGAGGGCTGCTGGGAGCAGGGAGTGGGGCTTGTTGCATGTGCCTGACCCCTGGGCTCTTTACTGCCAGAGCTCCGCTCCTGTGCGCTCCCACAGGAAATGGCCCCTGATCGTATGGCTCTAGACCGCCGGATAAAGGAGCTTATTATTAATAAAGGAACGGCATTCCATTTTTAAAAAATATATATTTTAATGGATTTTCACAATAATGCACATATCAATAATAATTTTCCATTACTCATTCTATCCCATTAACACCTTGTACAACATGCAAACCACAGTGAACAGCAACAGCACCAACAACGAATGTTACTCTTTTTCCCCCCTTCATCTCATTCACCCAATAATCAACTCTCGAGTAGTAACTACATACATCCATTAATACACATTTTAAATCTGTAGATATCTATAAATGTTAAACCGATCATCCCTCCTCATCCCTCCTTGATAACAAAAACCACATAAATACCAAGGGTTTAAAAGGGGGATTATATTTATTTATTTTAAAAGAATTATGAAGCCAGAATGCCAGCAGGGGGTTGGGGGCTATCCAGTGTTTTGCACGGAGTGTCACATGTATGACTATCTGCCCACTGGGCAGAAGTCTTGGGTGTGTCCTCGGTGCAAGGAGCTCCTGGTTCTCAGGGAACGTGTGTGCTCCCTTGAGGCCAAGGTGGCTGACCTGGAGAAGCAGAGACAGTCAGCTAGGCACACAGAAAAGACTCTCGGGGACTTGTTAGCTTCGTCCCACTCTGGATCTGGCAGCCCCGCTGCTGTCAGGGAGCATGAGGGTCTAGGGGAAACAGGGCACCATGCTGAGGATAAGGGGAATGTGCCCTCAGAAGGGACCTCTTCCCCAGCTGGTGAGCGGCTCTCCTTTTGCACCAAGGAACCATCCCTGAGCAGGGTGGGAGGGGGGCTCTTGGTAGTGGGTGATTCGATCCTTAGGCAGGTAGACAGCTGGGTGGCGAACCCGCGTACTGACCGTATGGTGACTTGCCTGCCTGGTGCGAAGGTAGCGGACATTACGCGTGTTTTAGATAGGCTGGTAGATAGTGCTGGGGAGGAGCCAGTGGTCGTGGTGCATGTCGGCACCAACGATGTGGGGAAATGCAGTCGTGAGGTCCTGGAGGAGAAATTTAGGATGCTGGGCAGGAAACTTAGGTCCAGGACCTCCAAGGTAGCCTTCTCAGAAGTGTTACCTGTTCCACGCGCAGGGCCGGAGAGACAGGCAGAGATCAGGAGTCTCAATGCGTGGATGAGACGATGGTGTAGGGGGGAAGGGTTCAGGTTTGTTAGGCACTGGGATACTTTTTGGAACAAGAGGGAGCTGTACAGGCGAGACGGTCTCCACTTGTCCCGAGAAGGAACCAGGCTGCTGGCACTTAAAATCAAAAAGGTGGCAGAGCAGCTTTTAAACTGAATATTGGGGGAAAGCCGACAGGAGATGAAAAGTCTCTGGTTCGGGTTGGCTCATCTGAGAGAGGTGAGGGGGTACCGGTTGCTTTTCTACAGGGAGGTGGATTGAAATTGTCCACAGAGGCCATGGCTGGTGACATGGACTGCCGGACAACGACTCGAGATAGCAAGAGGAAGGATGCAGGCTTAACTTGTAAGGGAAATTACAGCTGTTTCTATACAAATGCTAGAAGTGTCCGAGGTAAAATCGGGGAGTTGGAGTGCTTGGTGTCGGAGGGAAAAATAGACATTGTGGGTATTTCTGAAACTTGGTGGGATGAGGAAAATCAGTGGGACACAGTGATTCCCGGTTATATATTATATCGGAAGGATAGGGGGGGAAGGGTTGGAGGTGGGGTAGCTCTGTATGTCAGAGAGGGTATAAAGTCTAGAAAGATTGAGAGGCTAAGTGAATTGGATTCGCTTCTGGAAGTTCTATGGGTTGAAATAGGGGGGCCAAAAGGAAACTTAACACTGGGAGTTTGTTATCGCCCACCAGATCAAAAGATAGAGGAGGATTATAAAATGATGAATGCCTTAAAGATAGCAACTAGACAAAAACACTGTGTAATAATAGGTGATTTTAACTACCCACACATTGATTGGGTCAATATGTGTTCTAGCCGGGAAAAAGAGATTGAGTTTCTAGACACTCTAAATGACTGTGCTATGGAGCAGATGGTCACGGAACCTACCAGGGGAGAGGCGATCCTTGATTTGGTCCTAAGTAACACTCAAGACCTGGTGAGAGATGTAAAAGTGATTGCACCGCTTGGAAACAGTGATCATAATGTTGTTGAGTTCATCATTTGTACAAATAGAGAATTGGCCAAAAAGACTCACACAACCATTTTTAACTTTAAAAGGGGTAATTTCTCTGATATGAGGGGACACGTGGGGAGGAAACTGAAAGGAAAAGTAGAAAGGGTCAAAACAATTGGGGAAGCTTGGGATCTATTTAAAACTACGATCCTAGAAGCTCAAAAAATATATATTCCGCAGGTTAGGAAAGGCACAAACAGGTATAGGAAAAAGCCTGCATGGTTAACAAACAGAGTAATGGAGGCTGTAAAAAGTAAAAAGAATTCCTTTAAGCAGTGGAAAGCTAGTCACAGTGAGGCTGATAAAACGGAACACAGGCTATGGCAAATAAAATGCAAGTCTGAGGTCAGGCAGGCAAAAAGGGAATATGAGGAGCATATAGCAAAAAACGTAAAAACCAACAATAAAACTTTCTTCAAATACATTAGAAACAGGAAACCAGCCAGGGAGGCAGTGGGGCCCTTGGACGACCAAGGGGTAAAAGGAGTATTGAAGGATGATAGGGAAATGGCTGAGAAGCTAAATGCATTTTTTGCCTCCGTCTTCACTGTGGAAGATGAGAAGTGCTTGCCCACTCCAGAACCACTGATTTCAGGAGGGGTGTTGAAAGACCTGAGTCAGATTGAGGTGACGAGAGAGGAGGTCCTAAAACTGATAGACAACTTAAAAACTGAAAAATCACCAGGCCCAGATGGCATACATCCGAGAGTTCTGAAAGAACTCAAATGTGAACTTGTAGATCTCCTGACAAAGATATGTAATCTTTCCTTAAAATCTGCCTCCATTCCTGAGGATTGGAAGGTAGCTAATGTCACTCCCATCTTTAAAAAGGGTTCCAGAGGAGATCCGGGAAATTACAGGCCAGTCAGTCTGACGTCGATACCGGGTAAATTGGTGGAAACCATTATTAAGGAAAGAATTAGTAGGCACATAGATGAACAAAACCTATTGAGGCAGACTCAGCACGGTTTCTGTAAGGGAAGATCTTGTCTCACTAACCTGTTAGTGTTCTTTGAGGGGGTGAACAAACATGTGGACAAGGGGGATCCAATAGATATTATTTACCTTGACTTCCAGAAAGCTTTTGATAAAGTTCCTCATCAAAGGCTCCTAAGTAAGCTCAAAAATCATGGGATAGAAGGACAAGTCCTTTTATGGATCAAAAACTGGCTAGTTCATAGAAAACAGAGAGTGAGTGTAGGTGGGCAATTTTCTCAGTGGAGGGTGGTAAGCAGTGGGGTACCGCAGGGATCAGTACTTGGTCCACTGCTTTTTAACTTGTTCATTAATGATTTGGAGATGGGAGTAAGCAGTGAAGTGGCTAAATTTGCGGATGATACAAAGTTGTTCAGGGTGGTGAAAACCAGTGAGGATTGTGAGGCACTCCAAGGGGATCTGTCAAGGATGGGCGAGTGGGCGTCAACATGGCAAATGGGGTTCAATGTGGCCAAGTGCAAGGTGATGCACATTGGAGCCAAAAATCCTAAATATAAATACACATTGATGGGGTCTGAACTGGCAGAGACTGAGCAAGAGAGAGATCTTGGAGTTGTAGTGGATAACTCACTGAAAATGTCGAGACAGTGTGTGACTGCAATAAAGAAGGCCAATGCTATGCTGGGGATTATTAGGAAGGGTATTGAAAACAGATCAGCCAATATAATAATGCCCCTATATAAATCAATGGTGAGACCTCATTTGGAATACTGTGTGCAGTTCTGGGCACCACACCTTAAAAAGGATATTATAGCTTTGGAAAAAGTGCAGAAAAGGGCAACTCGAATGATAAAAGGGTTGGAACACTTTCCCTATGAGGAAAGGTTAAAGCGCTTAGGGCTCTTTAGCTTGGAGAAAAGACGACTGAGGGGTGACATGATCGAGGTTTATAAGATTATGCATGGGAAAGAGCAGGTAAAGAAAGAGGTACTTTTCTCCCTTTCTCACAATACAAGAACTCGTGGGCACTCCATGAAACTGCAGAGCGGTCGGGTTAGAACGGATAAAAGGAAGTACTTCTTCACCCAAAGAGTGATTAACACATGGAATTCACTGCCACAGGAAGTGGTGGGTGCTACAAGCATGGACGGCTTCAAAAGGGAATTAGATAAGCATATGGAGCAGAGGTCCATCAGTGGCTATTAGCCACAAGGTATAGCTAGGGGCTCTGGCTCCCTTGCGCCGGCTCAACCCCGGGCCGGAGCCGAACTGCGCATGCTCCGACATGCGCAGATCGGCCGGCTCCCAGTTAGAGCCGTCTTTTCTCTCCGGCGTTTGATCGCGCCGGGGAGAAAAGGCGGCTCGGCCGGGGGATCCAGGGGATCCCGCCGAGCCGTATCAACGTTGGCGCGGCTTTTAAAAGCCGCGCTTTAAAGGGCTTTTCCCCTGCCGTGTGGCAGGGGCCTTTCTCTCTCAACAGACAATACTAAAAAATTTTCTATATGTTGCAGTATTTCTACAATTTTTTAACATTTTTTCCCTATTTTACTTTATCATTTTTATTTTATTTATATGTATATTTGTTTTCAATTTTTGTTATTATTTCCTTATTTTCCTTGTTTACCCCCAGCTGCTCTAACCAGGATCGTCTTTTGTAGGTTTTTAGCTTAACAAACTACTGCAACTTTCCACTTCTGCCTTTACAAATATTTCCCCACCTTGGTAACTGACAGTCTTCCTATTACCTGTGTCCAACGCCCAGAGAGACAAACCGAGAAAAGCCTTTTCATAAATACACATTTGAGAACTATGATTTATATCTTAATGACCCGCTAATCATATTGGTTTTATCATTTTTCAAGGGAGGGAAAAAAACAAAACAAACACCCAAAAAAAAGACCTAAATACTACAGTCCTTTCATACTAATTTATCACACATTTTTTTAAAAGTAACATTCATACCTTGTATCACTTTGTTCCATTTTACCCATATATATCATCAGTTCATTCCATTTCCAAGGGAAGCCAAAAAAACACATATGTTAATTTATCACCCTACAATTATAATCCTTAATGACCCTCAAATCATATTAATTCCTTTCATTTTGCCCATTTATCCTACCAATTCATTTCAATTTCAATCGAGACCAGAAACACACACAGCACAAAACCCCCCATCATTCATACCTCATACCAATTCATTCCCTTTTACCCATATATACTATCCATTCATTCCATTTCAAAAAGAAACCAAAAACACATTCAACATTACCAACACATAATACTTTAATGCGCATTTATAAATCTCCGATTCATACCTTAATATTCCTCTAATCCTAGCCATTTTATCATTCTTCAAAATCAAAACCATAAAAACATAGAATACTGAAACCCTGATATATTAATTTGTCCCACTTATAATTCATACTTTAGAGACCCTCTAATCATATTAACTCATTCCATTTTTTCCATTTATCATATCAGTTCATGCCAATTCCAACAGAGACCAAAACCACACAGAAAACAAGCTTTCATATACTTTAATCATCTTCTATAACTCTGAAGTTTCTTCTTCTGTAGCACCATTTCCAGATGATTTCTCCCCTTGTAAAGGTGGCAAGTCACTTTTATTCTCTCCTCACTGGCTCTCCACATTTTACATTTCCAACTTGTGCTGTTCTTTTTTACCTTCCAAACAGATCTTCCCTATCTCTTTCTTCTCCAATTTTCCTTCTTATTAACAAAGAGTCACAATATTTTCCTTCTTATTATTTCCCTCTTCAAGTATCTCTTTTTGGGTGTCTTTTAATTCCATCTTTTAAGCTCTTTAATTTCCTTTTCCTGCGGGTAGATAGAAGTCTCTACCAAACATTGCCTGCTTAGCTCCGTTTCTTCTCTCACTCTCCAGTTGGGGGTCGTGGAAACTTGCAAACGCCCGTTTGACGCCTTCTTCTACTCCCTCCTTCAAAATCAGTAAAAATTGTTCTATCGATAGCTCTACTATTAAAGTATCCTCATTTGTTTCCTCCTTTACAGACGCCATTTTCTCCATTTAATTTATTCCAAGTTCAGCTAGTATCATTTATTGAGCAGCTGAGAGAGTAGGACAAGAGTCTAACTGAAACGAAAAGTCCTTGTTACCCCACACATGCGCACACTCCTTCCTTCTCACTTTTCTGGCCGCTTTCTTTCCCTCTTCTTTCGGAGTATTTTCCAATTTTTATACTTAAAGATGCATGTACTTACAGTTCCTCTTTTTCTGTTGCTGCTATTATAATCCACTTAAATCTTTAGGTAAAAAAACAACGGGAGGAGGCGGCTATGGGGAATATGGCGGCCATGTTCCTCTTCTCTATCCGCTCCAGCTTCAGGGCGAGAAGTGGACATTCCCCCGCATTGCCGATCGCGGGAGGGGCCACAACAAAGCCCCTGCTCCAGCTCTCTCTCCGGGAGAGCTGGTTGAGTGCTCCCAAAGTCCGAGGAGCCCCAAATGGAGCGGCAAAGAGCCGGGCATCCTCAGCTCAAGCTGAAGACCGCCCGTCGCCATGCCATGCCGACCGGCATTCTATTTTTTTTAAACACAATTTTTATTTGGATAACACACATTTCACATATATCAGTTTCTATCTATATCCATTTCCTCTTACTCCCCCCCCTCTTATAGGCTTCCCACAGTGCTCCCACCACCCGCTTACATCTTAAATCCTTAATTGTTTAAATCTTGTTATTACAACATTCTAGGTAACTTATATTCTTTAAGCGTCCATTCTAATACATAATTTGTATTTCATTACTATCTTTACCTAATAGTTTACAAAGCAAATCAAATTGTCCTTAACATCCCAGTATTTCTCAAGATAGTCTTTAAAATCATTCCAGTCTTCAAAGAATTCTTCCGCCTCAAAATTTCTGAGTTTCCTGGTCATTTTGTCCATTTCTGCCATAAACAGCAGTTTTTTAATCCATTCTCCAACCTCTGGAATCCTGTCTTGTTTCCAGCTTTGAGCATATACTATTCTTGCCGCTGTTATCATATACCACATTAATGTCCTTTTTGACATATTAACTTCTTCCATTTTTAATCCTAACAACAATATTTCTGGTTCTTTTTTAAATTTGCACTTCTGCCCATCGCCACGCCATGCCGACCGGCATTCCAGACAGCAGTGTCTCCAGGAATTGTTCGAGGAGAAAGGAAATGGGAGACCACCCTAGGGATGCCATCTCTGTTACCCCAACCAGCTTTGATTTAAAAAGTGGAACGAGCTGACTCTAGTTTCTGTCATACCCCGGGGTGGCCTCAGGCCCTGGAGGGCCACTGGCCGTGCTTGCAGAGGAGTCAGGAGGGAAGCGAGGGTCTTAGATGAGGAAGAAGCTTGGAGTTCCGTCACTCCCAGAGCCTTCTTCCCCGGGGTCAACAGCCGATCCAACCTGTCCCTCTGAGTATCCAAGCCAGTTGCCACCGACATCCTCCCCGACTCTCATCTGCTCCCCTCCTTTTATACTCCTTTCCCACCCCTGTGACACTTTCCTTTCCCCCTCCAGTGATGTCATTGCTCCCTCAGCGTGCCAATCACCCCAGCCGCTTTCTCTATGGTGTGTTTCCTTCCCAGTCCCGCCCCCCTGGGTTTCCCTGGGACTCCCCTCCTGAGCCGGGATGTATGCGGGCGTGGTCACTTCCGGGGAAGACCCTCGGTTGGACTCCAGCTGCCGCAGCGTCTTTTGCCTTCCTCTCTCTGGTAAGGTAGCGCTTCTCCAGCCTTTGTGCAGCCAAGAGCGAGCGCGCGCACCCTGCCTCTCCCTCTGATGGTGCGGGCCGGTCTCAGGCTGTCTCTCTGTGGCCTTCCCCGTCTCTTCCCCCAATACTCTTCTCCGGGGCTCCCAATCCCTCAGTGGGAGCAGGGGTGGCTGCCATGGGGCTGAGAGAGCTCTGACAGAAACGGCTCTTTTTCAAGGACAGCTCTGATGGAACTATGGCTTGCCCAAGGTCACCCAGCAGGTGCAAGTGGAGGAGTGGGGAATCAAACCCGGTTCTCCCGGATTAGAGTCCACGCACTTCACCACTACACCAATACTGCTTGATGAACTGCCTGGTCTTGGGGTGTGTGAAAAGGGGTAAGCGGCGTTCTCAAGGGAATGTGGGAAGGAAGGAAGGAAGGAAGGAAGGAAGTAAGGAAGGAAGGAAGAGATCAGATGGATGGGACGAGCGTTAAAGGTTGGAAGACATTATTCCCAGGCAAGGCAGGTCCATTGTCCGGAGTGTGCAGATGTCGGCAGGGTGGTGGTGAGAGTCGCAGCTGTCGAGGGAAGGTCTCCTGTCCTTTCCAGGGTCACATCCGAGGCGTAACATTATGGCCTGCCAGTCCCGGCTTCCATCTTTGTGTTCGCTTACGTCAAGCTGCCTGGTGTATGGAATCCTGGGGCACCCCTGTGGGGTCCATTGATGGTTGAAATCAGGGCTCTTTTTGTAGAAAAAGCCCAGCAGGAACTTGTTAGCATAATAGGCCATACCCAACAGCGGAAACTCATTAGCATATTAGGCCACACCCCTGACAGCACAGCCTATTAGCACATTAGGCCGCACCCCCATGTTACCAGAGGTGTGGTCATCCAGCCACACCCACCTTTTGCGTCTTATTCTGTTTACTTTGTTGTCAAAACCCAGGGCCTTTTTTGGTAGCAGGAACTCCTTTGCATGCTAGGCCACACACCCCTAATGTAGCCAATCCTAATGCGTTTCTGCTGTTGGGTGTGGCCTATTATGCTAATGAGTTCCTGCTGGGCGTGGCCGACTCAGGAGCCAGCCGGAACTCCATTCCTGTGCGTTCCTGCCCCAAAATAGCCCTGGTTGAAATGACCCCTCCTGGCAGACAGGGGGTCGATGTACTTACATCTCTGGGTCTGGAAATTCCTGGAAATCCGGGGGCAATATTTGCGGAGGGGCTTCCGTTTTCCCTAGACTGTACAGGGTACCAGGGAACTGACCTGTTGTCCGGAGGTCAGCGGTAACTCCAGGAGAACTCCAGTACCCACCTGGAGGCTGGGCACCCCTGTTGCATGTTGAGTTGCCCATACATTTGTTCTCATCTGCACATCTTTTTTTATTTTCCTTTGTCCTGAGCACCATCAGATGACTACTTTCTAGATCCTGGGAAGGGATAGAGGGGCGGAGGGACCTCGGCGGGATATATTTATTTATTTATCTTTAAATTTATACCCCGCCCTCCCCAAAGGCTCAGGGCGGCTCACAAGGGGCACGAATGCCCAAGTTAAAACATTAAAACAGTACAGAACAACATACAATTAACTAAAATTTACTTTACGGTGCTCCAAAATTATTTAACTATAAAATTCAAGATGGAGTTTTAAAATTATTAAGAACAAGCAACAATAAAAACAATAAATATAAATAATATAGTTCCATAGTCTACACACAATAAATAATGAAACAAGCCCCACCCCCTGCTCCCAGCAGCCCTCAGTCAGAGCAAGAAGCAGCCAGGTACGCTGCAGAGGACCCCCCCGGCCCAAAACAGTCCAGTGGCACCTTTAAGACCAAGTTTTATTCAGGTACAAGCTCTCCCTCCTCTGTGAGGGCAGATCTGCATGTTTCCCCCCTCCCAATAGCTAGCAATCCAAAAGAGTCCAGTGGGGCCTGAGCGGTGGGTGTTGCCTTCTGACACACTTCCGGGGATGTCAGGGTGTGCGGCATATGCAAATGAGTTATGCTAATGAGTCATGCTAATAAGCTCCTGCACCTCTTTTTCTACAAAATGACCCCTGCCCCTTTCTGACTCTGTGATTCTAGGATTCTACGAAATAAGATTCCTGGAGCTTTAAGGCTATCCAGAAGGGCAATCTTCCAAGACCCCACCAGCTTAATGTTTTACTTCAACCTTCTGCCCTGCTGCCAAACTAATTACAGGCCCTAGAGAACAATATAGATCCCTGTGTGTCACATCGACGTCTGCACCGTGTGTCCCTTCTAGGACAACATTCAGCCCCGCCGATGTCTTTACAATGGATCCAGGATCCCCCCAGCTGATGTTTATCAGATCTCTTGTGGCAGCTATATAAAGTAGATGCCATTGCTTTCTCTGATCTGGAAGAATTGGGCCGTTCGAGACTTCCAGGGGAGGCAAGAAGGTAAGGAACATGGCTAGTAGAAGCTCATCCAACCCACACGACAGGCTCGGGGTAGGGGAAGCAACCCGAGAAGATGTGTTGCTACAACGGGAGTTGACACTGATGCTTATCCTCGGAGTTTTTCCTTTGCAAAGGCTTTGATGACGAGGGTTTCGCATGATCAAAAGGCCCACGCGTTTCCTGTACATCCAGTGGAGAAAAGGGATTCATCCCGCCTCACTGCTTCAACTCTCTCGACATCTATTTTGCAAAATACGCAATGGAGCAGCCCTTTCTTACACACCCAGGGAAATGCTGATCACCACTTTGGGGTCAGGAAGCATTTTTTCTCTAGGCCCGTTTGAAGAGAGAGAAGAGAAGAAGAGATTTGATTTATTCCCCGCCCTTCACTACCCAAAGGAGTCTCAGAGCGGCTTACAAACTCCTTTCCCTTCCCCTCCCCACCACAGACACCCTCTGAGGTAGGTGGGGCTGAGAGAGCCCGTGGCAGAAAATGCTGTTTTTCAAGAACAGCTCTTATCAGAACTACGGCTTGCCCAAGGTCATCCAGCAGGTGCAAGTGGAGGAGTGGGGAATCAAACCCAGTTCTCCCAGATTAGAGTCCACACACTTAACCACTACACCAAACTGGCTGGAGATCCGGGGGGGGGGGTTGCCCTCTTCTGGGCATGGAAGACGGGTCACTGGGGGTGTGGAGGGGAAGGTATTTGTGACTTTCCTGCATTGTGCAGGGGGGTGGACTAAATTACCCTGGAGGTCCCTTCCAGCTCTATGATTCTATGATTCCGTGGGTCTACTGTGGGTCTGGCACAGCAGAGACTCACAAGTTTCATGAGCAAAGTCATTGCTGAGCTGTCTGGTTAGAACAGATAAAAGGAGGTCCTTCTCCATCCAAAGGGTGATTAACACATGGAACTCACTGCCGTTTTATGGCCATTCAGGGGCGACTCTGCATTCAGTATGGCACTGGCCCCAGGGTATCTGAATGTGGTTATGAGCTGCATCTTTTTTCTGTTTCAGTGCAGGTTTGCTAAAACAGTGGAGCAAATGCTAGATGCAGATTGGGCAAATGAAATTAATGAGCAATAGGTTTAGAACAAATCAAAGGAAGTACTTCTTCACCCAGAGAGTCATTTAAACGCGGAATTCACTGCCTCAGGAAGTGGTGGCAGCTACAAGCATGGACAGCTTCAAGAGAGGATTGGATAAACATATGGAGCAGGGGTCCATCAGTGGCTATGAGCCACAAGGTATAGAGAGGAACTCTCAGTCTGGGGCAAGTGATGCTCTGTATTCTTGGTACTTGGGGGGGGGGGCAAGAGTGGGAGGGCTTCCAGTGTCCTGGCTCCACTACTGGACCTCCTGATGGCACCTGGTATTTTTGGCCACTGTGCGACAGAGTGTTGGACTGGATGAGCCACTGGCCTGATCCAACATTGACTTCTCTTATGTTCTTAAGGTCCTACCAAAGGGGGCTTTGATTACCTCTTGAAGCTAGCTGGCTCTTTTATATTTATTTATTTACTAGGAATAAGGCCCATTGTGGAAATAAATACAACGAGCTCTAGAAAGAGGCTCTGGGAGAGTGCCAAGGACTTGGACAGTCAGAGTCAATTTGCTGCAGTGACCTCAGCAGGGTATAATGACATAGAGTCCACCATTTTCTCCAGAGGAACTGATCTCTGCTACCTGAAGAGCAGTTTTAATTTTGAGTGATCTCCAGCCCTCACCTGGAGATTGGGAACAATTGTTACCCAGGAGGAAATGGCTGGGTTGGGGGGGGGAGACTATGGCATTGTACCTGTCTGAGGTCCATCCCCTCCTCAAACCTCACACTCTCCAGGCTCCACCCCTCAAAATCCCAGAAATGTCCGAACCTGGAGTTGGCAACCCCATCTCCTTCCCAGCCAACCATCAAGTACCATTTTGTGTTTTCTTTGCAACTCTTCTTGAGCTGTAATGTATTTCAATGGAGCCGATGCAAGTTAATTGGAATTCCTGGCTCCCATTATTTCCAATGGGCCTTCAAGTCTCTCCCATCATTTCCAATGAGCAATCCCGTCATTCCTTTTAGGACATCCCCCTTGAAGGCTGCGGTCTCTCTCCGTTTCGCCTGAAAACCTTTTCTCTGAATGAAATGGTAGGAAAGAGCAAGAGTGCAGTAGCATCTTAAAGAGTAATAAAAGGGGTCCGGCGGGTCTCTCTCCCAGTGAAGGTGCCTTTCTGCGCCCCGCCAGTGGAGGAGGAAGCGAGTCTGGCCCCGATGGCCGGCGCATGCCACCTCCTCTCCCCCCCCGCCCCCGGCAAGGAGGGCGATGGCACCGCCGGGGCAGGCAGCGGGGAGGGAGCGGAGATGTCATTGAGGCCCGGCGCTGCCATGATCCCTGCGTCGCCACCTCCTCCTCCACCACCACCTGCCCCCAGGAGCTCGGTCTCGAAGAGGGGCTGGTCGATTAGGAGCCCTTTTCAGCGGGGACAGGGAGCCACAGCTTGGCGGGGGAATTGTTGGGGTTGATGGGCACTGCCGACAGGAGCAAATCCTCCTTGGATCAGGCGAAAGTGAGAGGCAGACAGGGCAGGGGGGAGAGCGGAGAGACGGAGAGACGGACGGTTGAGGCCATCTGCGGGGGACAATGACCAGCGCAAGGGTGGCATGGTCACGGCGCCGTGTGGCCGGCGGATCGTTGGGCCTGGCCGTGGCCTGACAGAACACTGAGGCTGGGCCGGCGCTGTCCTCGGCTTGCAGCCCTGCCAACTCCCTGCCTCGTGTCGTGGCCGCGGACGACCAGCGTGGTGGCACCGCGGTCGGCCTTGGCGCCCCAAGCATCCTGCCGGCGGAGCATCCATCGTCTTCGGCAGCTCTATGTAGAGTGAGGGCACGAGGGCAGCTGGCGGCTGTGTGGGCGGGACTCAGGGCACGCAGCCACCCAACGCAGCGAGGGGATTGGCGGCTGTTCTGAGTGGCAGATCACGCACCCAACTGTTGCCACCCCAGATGACAATTATATATAAGGAGAGATAAGGAGAGATTTGCCATCGGGTCACGTCCGACCTGCCTAGCTTCGGAGATCTGATGAGATCAGGCTAGCCTGGGCCATCCAGGTAAGAGCAGACACGAACAGAGGTGGTTTTGCCATTGCCTGCCTCTGCGTAGCAACCCTGGACTTCCTTGGTGGTCTCCCATCCAAGTATCGACCAGGGCCGACCCTGCTTAGCTTCCAAGATCTGACGAGATTGGGCTCGCCTGGGTCACCCACAATAAGCACAATAATCCAGGAAGCTTACTAACAATTTTTTCATCCCTACCTCGGAGCGGGAGAGAATGACCGCATCGTCAGCATATAAAAGCAAGGGGACAGCTCGTCCACCCAGAACTGGACAGTGACTATAGCCCGGAGAGTCTTCCAGACAAACAGACAAATCATTAAGAAACAAATTGAAAAGAAGCGGAGCTAAGATACAACCCCGTTTAACCCCAATATTACTTATAATTTTGGGGGTTAAGATACCTTCTCTAGAACCTCTGATTTGACAGGTTGTACCGGTGTAGAGATTCCTAATCAAATGTAACAGTCTTAGATCCATCCCTAACTTCAATAGTTTCTTCCATAGGAGCTCTCTGGACACAGAGTCAAAGGCACCCTTCAGATCAAGGAAGGAAGCAAAAAGCCTGCTTCCCTTCCCTTTATGATATTTGTTCGCTAAGTGGCTTAAGACTATACAATAAGGTGGACTTAATAATAAGGTGGACTATACAATAAAGTGGCTTAAGACTATACAATAAGGTGGACTTCCCTGGGCCACCCAGTAGAGGGCATGAATAGCAAATGGGCAGACTAGCCCGATCTCATCAGATCTTAGAAACTAAGCAGGTACCATGACCGGGGATCAGAGTTCTGGACAGAGATGAAAGGGCCAAGGTGTGTCCGTCATGTGTGGGGGGAGCCCCGGCGCATGGGCTTTTGTCCCAGTCTGAGTTTCTTTGGGGGTCGCAAGGAGTCAGCCAAGTGGCGGCTGGCCGTTTGGCAGCCTTTGAAGAAGATCTGCAGGATCCTTCCAGTAGCCATGGGCATCACCCACCAAAACCTGCCGATCTCCTCGAAGCTTCTGTGCTTCTTTGGGTCAAGATACCAGCTGGGAAAGAGATCAGAACAGGCGGTTAGGATTTCACAAGCAAGCAGCAGGCAAATCGTCACCTCTCTGGCTTGACTAGATTAGAGTCCCCGATGAAGAGAGCTTTGGCTCTCTTAAGCTCAGTTTGGTGTAGTGGTTAGGAGCACGGACTTTAATCTGGGAGAACCGGATTTGAGTCCCCACTCCACATGCAGCTGCTGGTGTGACCTTGGGTCAGTCACAAGTTCTCTCAGAGCTGTTGTCTCAAGGGCAGTCCTCGAGAGAGGTCTCTCAGCCCCATCTGTTGTGGAGAGGGGAAGGGAAAGGAAATTGTAACCCACTCTGAGACCCCTTTGGGTAGTGAAGGGCAGGGTATAAATCCAATCTCCTCCTCCTCCTCCTCTTCTTCTTCTCTGAAACTGTTGCTGGTCTCTACGGTAGTAGTAGTAGCAGTAGTAGTAGTAATTTTTTGTGTTGACCATAGGTCATAACAAAACAAAAAAACAGTGCATAAAATCCAACATGATAAAACTCCAAGGTAAATACATTACATTTTGAGATGCCCTCTTCTTTTGCTCCCCCGAAATAAATTTATCATTAGCATCTTATCTCTGCAGGAAGGAGTTTCAGATATGGAAAAAATATATATATATTTGGTTGCCGATAAAGATCTGTATGTTTCCAACAGAGTTGCTTTGTTTGCATTGGTGGCTAGGTCGATTAGAGCAAACTGTATGGAAATGACCACGACCTAATTTGGCTCTGTATTTAGATGACCTCGTTGGATATTAATTTAATTTGTATTTACCTTGGTCTCTGCGGTGTTCTTTGATTCAGATCTAGTTGTTCTACCAACACAGTGACCTTCTGAAACAATCTCTAGGTCATATCAGTCTTCTGCGGTTTTGAAGTCATTGGGTATTTGATTTACGCCAAGTCCCGCTGAAATACGGTCCAAAATTCTACCCGTTATTTTTGTAAGGGCAATATCGTCCTCAGCACAACTTTAAAGAAATGTTTTTTAAAAAAAATATATCAATATAGCGGCTGTTTAAGAAAACTTTAAAACGAAGGGATGGACACACACATTTTATTTGGCCAAGAAATGTACAAAAGACACTGTAGGGCAAAGGTAAGTGGTTTCCGTATGTTGAAGCCAAATGGCCTCTGCTGCAGCATCTGTGGGCAGAACCTTCTCTTGAACTTTTCTTTGTTTTCTTTGAACAGGGATGTGGACCTTCCTGGGATTTGTCACCTTTTGCGGCCTGATTAGCCCATTGGACGGAATCCAACAAGGAAATCAACCTGGCGTTCTGATTGTGGTCAGCCCAACTGCTTTTAGCAAATGTAAGGATGCTTCTTGGCTCAAGTTTATTTTATTTTTTCTATTTTTTATTAGGTTGGCTGCTTTATTATTATTATTATTATTATTATTATTATTATCATCATAAGAACATAAGAACATAAGAGACGCCAATGTTGGATCAGGCCAAAGGCCCATCCAGTCCAACACTCTGTGTCACACAGTGGCCAGAAATTTGTAAAGTTTAGTATCCAACTTTCACTTACTTAATCTTTTTTTATTTTTAAAAAAGAAAATAATTGTTTAATACTTTGATAGGTCGTATTTTGTATTCCTGCCTTCCCCCAAGCTGTTTTTCCTGTGCTGAAATAACTCCCCCCCAGCATAGTTTCAGTGTAGGAAATGGATGGGGGGGGGTAGGCAGAACCTTTTCTCTTCCTGCAGCAGCATTCTGAACCCAAAAGGGCTCTCCTTTGTTTTTTACCACCATTCTATGCAGCTGCTATGTGGCTGTGGGGAGGGGAACCCAAGATAGTTCCAAGCAGAGGTCATTTCAGGGGGGGATCGCGGAGGATCGCAGTTCCCCCGGATGAGGTACGGGGGGCGGGGCACATGACGAAGCCCCGCCCCCTGCTTCCGGCCGCCCCGCTTCCGGCCCTCATTCAGCCAGGAGGAGGCAGGAGAAGAGGGAGGGTAAGTTGCTTCCTCCCTGCCTCTCCCCACCCCTGCCTGCCTGAGGCCAGGGAGGGCCTTTGCGGGGCTTCCTTGCACTCCATGGGGCTTGGCAGTGGAGCTGCAAGGCCGGAGGCGGTGGCCGGGACCGTTGGGGGCGGGGTGTGTGGCCTTATGACACATTTCCGGTGATGTCAGGGGGTGCGGCCTTATGACACACTTCCGGTAATGTCAGGGGGTGTGGCATATGCTAATGAGTTATGCTAATGAGTTCCCCTAGCTCCTTTTCTACAAAATGACCCCTGATTATTATTATTATTATTACATTTAAGAGAGCTGGTTTGGTGTAGTGGTTAAATACGCGGACTCTAACCTCGGAGAACCGTGTTTGATTCCCCATTCCTCCACATGCAGCTGCTGGGGTGACCTTGGGTCAGTCACAAGTTCTCTCAGAGCTGTTCTCTCAAGGGCAGTTCTCGAGAGAGAGCTCTCTCAGCCCCACCTACTTCACAGGGTGTCTGTTGTGGGCAGGGGAAGGGAAAGGAGATTGTAAGCTGCTCTGAGACTCCTTCAGGTAGTGAAGGGCGGGGTATAAATCCAATCTCCTCCTCCTCCTCCTCCTCCTCCTCCTCTTCTTCTAACATAAAATTATAGAGTTAGAAGGGACCTCCAGGGTCATCTAGTCCAGGGTCATCTAGTCCAACCCCCTGCCCAGTGCAGGAAATTCACAAATACCTCCCCCCATGTTCCCAGTGACCCCTGTTCCACTTCCAGAAGATGACAGAAAACCTCCAGGATCTCCAGCCAAACTGGCCTGGAGAAAAAACGCTTCCTGACCCCAACATGGCAAGCAGCATTTCCCAGCGTGTAAGAAAGGGCCATGAGAACTAAGCACCGAGGCAAGCCTTCCTGCCCTCCCTCTCATGATCTGCTTAAGTCCACAGAATCAGCATTACTGTCAGGTACAACCTCCAAAGATGGAGAGTCCACCTCTTCCTGTGAATATTCACTGCCAAAATGTTTGCATCAGACCAGACCCTTGTTCCTGGGGAGGGGACCAAAAACTTGGACCAGTTTCCAGCATAACATCACCTGGTTGCGTAGCAGGTTTTTCCGTGAGCAATTATTCAAGGTTAAGAGATTTCCAAATGATTCGTCCGTGTGACCTTTTCTTGGATTCATCCCTTGAGGAAGATTCTGCTCTGAGTGTCACGGTGAGGGCAGAGAAGTGGTGATTACATTGAAGTCAAAAACCATGGTGGGAAAAGCTCCACAGCAGACCCCACTTCCCTGGGGATGTTGCATTCAGGGGCACCTCACAAAAGTAAGTTTGAGAGCAGCCAACCCTACAGCAGAACAGCTTCCTGCCAATTGCGTTTGGGAATTTCTACCTGTCCATTTCATTTGGACATTCGGAACATTCCACAAAAACGAAAGAACCGGATGGCGCATCTATCCCTGGGGGAAACTCTCTTTCTCTTGCTGAGTTTGGCTTGCAAGTCACAGAATATTTTTTATTTATTTATTTATTTATTATCAAATTTATACCCCGCCCTCCCCGCAAGCGGGCTCAGGGCGGCTTCCGTAAAAGCATAAATACATTAAATGACACAATATTTAAACATACAATAAAAACATTAAAAATACAAAGTGCTGGCGGCTGTTAAATTAACCTAGATGGTATATTGCTAGAGTAAATTTCCACTGCCCAGATGTTCCACGATGTTTCTGCTCATAATCAGTTAGATGTTAAAACCACAGACCAAGCTCTGCAGTAACGGCCTGCAATAGGGGCCTGCAGTAACGGCCGGCAGTAGCGGCGGCCCCTAATTAAATGCC
The DNA here is from genome assembly GCF_001447785.1 of Gekko japonicus. Taxonomy (NCBI): domain Eukaryota; kingdom Metazoa; phylum Chordata; class Lepidosauria; order Squamata; family Gekkonidae; genus Gekko; species Gekko japonicus. The sequence goes on along the minus strand of NW_015163179.1, from coordinate 33,053 downwards.
TGGCGGAAGAGCTCCGTCTTACAGGCCGTGCGGAACTGCAAGAGCCCTGGTCTCCTCTGGGAGCTCCTTCCACCAGGTAGGGGCTGCCACTGAAAAGGCTCCGGCCCTGGTGATAGCTAGCCTGGCCTCTCTCGGGCCAGGGAGGGTCAGCCGATTTTGAGACCCAGACCGTAGTGCTCTCTGGGGTATATACGTGGAAAGGCGGTCCCTCAGGTATGTCGGACCCTGGCCATATAGGGCTTTAAAGGTAAGAAGGTGCAGCGGCAGGGGTGTTGGATGCATACAAGCTCTAAACAGGATAAATTCCAAATGGGTAGCCAGTCACATGGCCGTGTGTTATAGAAGAAACAACAGGGTTCTGTAGCCATTTAAATTGTATTTTATGAGGGCAGATGTGTTGAATTCACACACACACACACAAACTTATGAAGATACCTTATACAGAACCAGACCCTCGGTCCATCAAGTTCAGTATTGCCTACTCAGACTGGCAGGGGCTCTCCAGGGTCTCAAGCAGAGGTCTCACAATACAAGAACTCCTTGTGGGCATTCCATGAAATTGCTGAGCGGTCGGGTTAGAACAGATAAAAGGAAGTCCTTCTTCACCCAAAGAGGGATTAACTCATGGAATTCACTGCCACAGGAAGTGGTGGCGGCTACAAGCATGGACAGCTTCAAGAGGGAACTGGATAAACATATGGAGCAGAGGTCCATCAGTGGCTCTTAGCCACAAGGTATAGAGAGGAACTCTCGGTCTGGGGCAAGTGATGCTCTGTATTCTTGGTGCTTGGGGGGGGGGGGTTTACAGTGGGAGGGCTCCTAGTGCCCTGGCCCCACTCCTGATGGCACCTGGTATTTTTGGCCACTGTGTGATGGAGTGTTGGACTGAATGGGCCATTGGCCTGATCCAACATTGGCTTCTCTTATGTTCCTATGAGGGAATTGGATAAGCATATGGAGCAGAGGTCCATCAGTGGGTATTAGCCACAAGGTATAGATAGGGGCTCTGGGGCAAGGGATCCTCTGTCATCTTGGTGCTTGGGGGGGGGTCAACAGTGGGAGGGCTTCTAATGTCCTGGCCCCACTGGTGGACCTCCTGATGGCACCTGGTATTTTAGGCCACTGTGTGACAGAGTGTTGGACTGGATGGGCGTTTGCCCTGATCCAACATTGGCGTCTCTTATGTTCTTATGTCTTCCACATCACCTATTGCTTGGTCCTTTTTTAAATAAGACCAGGGATTTTCTGTTCCGTTCTACAGCCCTAATCCTGCTGCATTGTTTATTGGTTGTCCCATCCAGTCAATTGTATTGATTAGTGGTTAGGAGCGCAGACTTTAATCTGGGAGAACCGGGTTTGATTCCCCGCTCCTCCACATGCAGCTGCTGGTGTGACCTTGGGTCAGTCACAAGTTCTCTCGGAGCTGTTCTGGAAAAAGCAGTTCTCGAAAGAGCTCTCTCAGCCCCACCGACCTCACAGGGTGTCTGTTGTGGGGAGGGGAAGGGAAAGGAGTTTGTAAGCCGCTCTGAGACTCCAAGTGAACGGCGGGGTATAAATCCAATCTCTTCCTCCTCCACCACTACTTCTTCCTCTTCTTCGCTGTATAATCCGCCTTCTTCTCTGAGTAATCCGTCTTCTCCTCCTCCTCCTCTGTGTAATCTACCTTGAGTCCAAGAGGGAAATGTGTACTATAAATAATGTCAATAAATAAACAGTGACTCTGCCATGTCTTTCAGATGTCTCCACCATTTTCCTTCGAAACAGACTGATCCAGAGCTATATCCTGGCCATTCAGTTCCCACCACATAGAACTTCGGCAGAACCGGGGCACTCAATCCAGGGGTAAGTAAGGGATGAGGCACGTGCTCTCGGTTTGCCCCTGGGACCGAAGGAAGCCATCCCGGCTCTCACAGGCCCCCCATTGTCCTGCTGTTGGATCTTGGCAGCATTTCACCTCCCTCGAATTTGGGACTCTGAAAAGAACATCCTGTCATCTGAAAGATAAGTGTCTTTGGTTCTCTTGACTGGCTTCTTAGCGGAGTCTCCATCTCCAAGGTGTTTACTTGGGGAGGGGTGCAATATTATTTTTGACCAGCTGATGATTTAATCCTGTTTGGCATCATTAGCACAGGCTCAAAGTGAGGCAAGGAGTCAATGGAACATCGCCGGTGGCTAGAAATGGCCCTGTATAAATCGATGGTGTGTCCTCATTTGGAGTCCTGTGTACAGTTCCGGTCACCACACCTCAAAAAGAATATTATACCTTTGGAAAAAGTGCAGAAAAGGGCAACTAGGATGATAAAAGGGTTGGAAGACTTTCCCTGTGAAGAAAGGTTAAAACGCTTGGGGCTCTTTAGCTTGGAGAAACGATGGCTGAGGGGTGACATGATCGAGGTTTATAAGATTATGTGTGGGATAGAGTAGGTCAAGAAAGAAGTCCTTTTCTCCCTTTCTCACAATACAAGAACTCCTTGTGGGCACTCCATGAAATTGCTGAGCAGTTGGGTTAGAACAGATAAAAGGAAGTACTTCTTCACCCAAAGAGTGATTAACAAATGGAATTCACTGCCACAGGAGGTGGCGGAGGCTACAAGCATGGACAGCTTCAAGAGGGAACTGGATAAACATGTGGAGCAGAGGTCCATCAGTGGCTATTCGCCACAAGGTATAGAGAGGAACTCTCGGTCTGCGGCAAGTGATGCTCTGTATTCTTGGTGCTTGGGGGGGGCAACAGTGGGAGGGCTCCTAGTGTCCTGGCCCCACTGCTGGACCTCCTGATGGTCCCTGGTATTTCTGGCCACTGTGTGATACAGAGTGTTGGATTGGATGGGCCACTGGCCTGATCCAACATTGGCTTCTCTTATGTTCTTATGTAAATACCCTTTGCTCCCCAAAGCTACAAACATGAAATGAGAGAAACGTGACCCGACTGCAGATTAATGACCTGTGCGGTGTAACAGGGAATTTACAATTCTTTAGGTTTAAAACTCCCTCTAAATAGAAAACCGGCATCACTAGTACGGTCGCCATCCTCCAAACAACAGAAATCAGTTTCCCTGGAGAGGACGGATTGTATGGTATTATGACTCGTTGTTGTTGTTGTTCAGTCACACAGTCAAGTCTGCCTCTTCATGACCCCATGGACCACATCACGCCAGGCCTTCCCGTCTTCCACCGTCCTCCGGAGTTTGCTCAAATTCATGTGACACTGTCTAACCATCTCATCCTTTGCCGTCCCCTTCTTCTTTGACCTTCAGTCTTTCCCAGCATCAAGGTCTTCTTCTCTAGTGAGGGCTCCCTTCTCATTTGGAGGCCAAAGTATTTGAGCTTCATCTCCAATCTCTGACCTTCCAGGGAACAGTCAGGGTTGATTTCTTTTAGGACTGACTGATCTGATTTCCTTGCAGTCCAAGGGACTGTGATGTGAAAGACCTTCCTCTGCCTGAGACCCTGGAGAGCAGCTACTATTCTGAGCAGACAGGACTGCATGGTCAAAGCAGTGGTATTCCCAGTACATAAGAACATAAGAGACGCCAATGTTGGATCAGGCCAAAGGCCCATCCAGTCCAACACTCTGTATCACACAGTGGCCAGAAATACCAGTGCCATCAGGAGGTCCACCAGTGGGGCCAGGACATTAGAAGCCCTCCCACTGTTGCCCCCCCAAGCACCAAGATGACAGAGCATCACTTGCCCCAGAGTCCTTATCTATACCTTGTGGCTAATAGCCACTGATGGACCTCTGCTCCATTGTTGTTGTTGCTGTTCAGTCGCACAGTCGAGTCCGACTCTTCGCAACCCCATGGATCATCTCCCGCCAGGCCCTCCTGTCTTCTGTCGTCCTCTGAAGTTGGCTCAATTTCATGTTCGTTGCATCAATGACACTGTCTAACCATCTCATCCTTTGCCGTCCCCGTCTTCTTTGACCTTCAATCTTTCCCAGCATCAGGGTCTTCTCCAGTGAGTGCTCCCTTCTCATTTGGTGGCCAAAGTATTTGAGCTTCAGTTTCATTATCTGGCCTTCCAGGGAACAGTCAGGGTTGATTTCTTTGAGGATTGACTGATTTGTTCTTCTTGCAGTCCAAGGGACTCTCAAGAGTCTCCTCCAGCACCATAGTTCAAAAGAATCTATTCTTCGGCGCTCGGCCTTCCTTATAGTCCAACTCTCACAGCCATACATGACTACTGGGAATACCATTGCTTTGACCATGCGGACTTTTGTTGGCAGGGTGATGTCTCTACTTTTTATCATGCTGTTTAGGTTCGCCATCACTTTCCTCCCAAGGAAATCTTTTAATTTCATGGCTGCTGTCACAGTCTGCGGTGATCTGGGATCCCAGGAACGTGAAGTCTGTCACTACTTCCACGACTTCCCCTTCTATTTGCCAAGGAGTGATGGGGCCGGATGCCATGATCTTAGTTTTTTTGATGTTGAGCTTCAAGCCCACTTTTGCGCTCTCCTCTTTTACCCTGAGCAAGAGGCTCTTGAGGTCCTCTTCACTTTCTGCCATCAGAGTGGTATCATCTGCATATCTGAGGTTGTTGATCTTTTCCCCAGCAATCTTAATTCCCGCTTGTGATTCATCCAGGCCAGCATTTCGCATGATGTACTCTGCATATATATTAAATAAGCAAGGTGACAGTATACATCCTTGTCGTACTCCTTTTCCTATGCTGAACCAATCAGTTGTTCCGTATCCGGTTCTAACTGTCGCTTCTTGGCCCTTATACAGGTTTCTCAAGAGACATGTGAGGTGGTCTGGTACTCCCATCTCTTTAAGGACCTGCCATAGTTTGTTGTGATCCACACAGTCAAAGGCTTTAGCATAGTCAATGAAGCAGAAGTAGATATTTTTCTGGTACTCTCTTGCTTTCTCCATAATCCAGCGAATGTTGGCAATATGATCTCTCGTTCCTCTACCTCTTCGAAACCCAGCTTGTACTTCTGGTAGTTCTCTATCCACGTACTGTTGAAGCCTAGCTTGTAGGATCTTGAGCATGACCTTGCTAGCGTGTGATATGAGTGCAATTGTGCGATAGTTTGAACATTCCTTGGCATTGCCCTTCTTTGGGATTGGAATGTATACTGATCTTTTCCAATCCTGTGGCCACTGTTGCGTTTTCCAAATTTGCTGGCAAATGGAGTGCAGCACTTTAACAGCATCATCTTCTAAGACTTTGAATAGCTCAGCTGGAATACCATCACCTCCACTAGCTTTGTTGTTAGCAATGCTTTCTAAGGCCCATTTAACTTCACATTCCAGGATGTCTGGCTCAAGGTCAGTGATTATACCGTCGTGTTTGTCAAGGACATTGAGGTCTTTCTTGTATAGTTCTTCTGTGTATTCTTGCCATCTTTTCCTAATCTCTTCTGCTTCTGTTAGGTCCCTACCGTTTTTGTCCTTTATCATGGCCAGCTTTGCATGGAACGCTCCCTTGATTTCTCCAATTTTCTTGAAGAGATCTCTAGTCCTTCCCATTCTATTGTTTTCTTCTATTACTTTGCACTGTTCATTCAGGAAGGCCTCCTTATCTCTCCTTGCTGTTCTCTGGAAATCTGCGTTCAGTTGGGTAAATCTTTCCTTTTCGCCTTTGCCTTTCGCTTTCCTTCTTTCCTCTGCTATTTGTAAAGCCTCATCAGAAAGCCATTTTGCTTTCTTGCATTTCTTTTTCTTTGGTATGGTGGTGATTGCTGCCTCCTGTACGATGTCACGAACCTCTGTCCATAGTTCTTCAGGCACTCTATCTATCAAATCCAGACCCTTGAATCTATTCTTCACCTCTACTGTATATTCATCAGGGATGCGATCTAGGTTAAACCTGAATGGCGTCGTGGTTTTCCCGATTTTCTTCAATTTAAGTCTGAATTTTGCAATGAGTAGCTCATGATCTGAACCACAGTCAGCTCCAGGTCTTGTTTTTACTGACTGGATAGAGCTTCTCCATCTTTGACTGCAAATTATATAGTCAATCTGATTTCGGTGTTGCCCATCTGGTGATGTCCATGTGTAGAGTCGCCTCTTAGGTTGTTGGAAAAGGGTGTTCGCTATGACCAGTGTGTTCTCTTGACAAAACTCTGTTAACCTTTGCCCTGCTTCATTTTGCTTTCCAAGGCCAAACTTGTCTGTTATTCCGGTTACCTTTTGACTTCCTACTTTAGCATTCCAGTCCCCTATGATGATGAGGACATCATTTTTTGGTGTTAGTTCTATAAGGTGTTGTAGGTCTTCATAGAACCGGTCCACTTCAGCCTCTTCTGCATCAGTGGTTGGGGCATAGACTTGGATTACTGTGATGTTGAATGGTTTGCCTTGGAATCGGACAGAAATCATTCTGTCATTTTTGAGATTGTATCCCAGTACTGCCTTTTGCACTCTCTTGTTGACTATAAAGGCCACACCATTTTTTCTACGAGATTCCTGGCCACAGTAGTAGATATAATGGTCTTCTGAGTTAAATTCGCCCATTCCTGTCCACTTTAGTTCACTGATTCCTAAGATATCGATGTTAAGTCTTGCCATCTCATTTTTGACCACGTCAAACTTCCCTTGATTCATAGATCTTACATTCCAGGTTCCTATGTAGTATTGTTCTTTGCAGCATTGGACTTTCCTTTCACCATCAGACACATCCACAACTGAGCGTCCTTTCGGCTTTGGCCCAGCCGCTTCACTCTTTCTGGGGTTACTTGTACTTGCCCTCTGCTCTTCCTCAGTAGCATATTGGACACCTTCCGACCTGAGGGGCTCATCTTCCGGCGTCATATCTTTTAGCCTTTTGGTACTTTCCATGGGGTTTTCTTGGCAAAAGTACTGGAGTGGGTTGCCATTTCCTTCTCCAGGGGGATCACTCTTGGTCTGAGTTCTCTGCTGTGGCCTGTCCGTCTTGGGTGGCCCTTCATGGCATAGCCCACAGCTTCATTGAACTGCTCAAGCCCCCTCGCCACGACAAGGCAGTGATCCATGAGGGGGATCACTGCTCCATATGCTTATCTAATTCCCTTTTGAAGCCGTCCACGCTTGTAGCCGCCACCACTTCCTGTGGCAGTGATCGCACACACTCAATAATCCACTTTCAGTGCATTTTCCAACTGGATTTGGCAGTTCACACAGTAAAGATCCCAGTTGGAAAGTGCACTGAAAGTGGATTGAAAGGGGATCATTGATTGTGTGTGATCACAGCCTTTGATGGACCAAGGGTCTGATTCAGTAGAAGGCATCTTTGTGGGTTCACTTAAGAGGGTGGAACAGACCCCCTCCAAAAAAAAGTGTTCTAACAGTCCTGGCCACACTGACCGTCCCACATAAGCACTAGCACTTTGGAACAGATGGCCGCCACATTCTAATTTTAATAAGTTGTATTTATTGTATTGCTTTGTATTGTTTTAGATGTGACAATCGGTATTAATTGTATACTGGTTTTACCCATTGTAAGCCGCCCTGAGCCGCCTCAGTGGGAGGGCGGGGTAAAAGTCTAACAAATAAATAAATAAATAAATAAATAAATAAGCCCCCTTTATTCCTTCACAAATTCAGGGTAGCAGCCTCAGAAAAAGAGATGTGGGGGGGGTGAGTTTGGAGTCATCACATGCCCCTGCTAGTTGCCAAGAAGACGTGGAATATTCCCCATTGTTCGTTTTGTTTAGAGATGTGAAGGCCCGGGGGGGGGGCTGGAAAAATTCGGGGGGAAACCCAGGTTTCTCCCATTTTTTTCCTGAAGCCTTTTTTTGGTTTTTTCCCCGAAAAATTGGAAAAATTGAAAAAAGGAAAGTGGGAAAAACTGATTATGGAACGTTTTATTTTAACATGACGAATAAAATATTTTAAGACAAGGGGGTCCAATAATTGTTACTTCTGGATTTTAAAAAATTGTTTTGTGAAGGCTTTTTTTGTCTGTTCCACATAAACTAGTCAACAGTTCAGGGGAGCGTTGCTCCATTTGTTACAATTACAAATAAATATTATTTTAAAAATGAATTCCGTTTGTAATAATTGTTTGGATACGCTATATTTTTAATATGCTAGTTGTGATAATTTCATACCCATTAAAATTGTCCCTAGTCATATTTTATGTTCCTAAAGTAACAGAATGACTTTCAGTCTGGAAAAGAAAAAAGAAGTGCCAATGTAGCATTTCCCCCCCCCCCCGGTTTTTCCCAAAGTTTCCGGGGTTTTTTCCCCGGGGGAAAAACGGGGGGGGGGGACTTGCATTTTCTTCCCGAGCTTCAAAATGTCTGGAAATGTTACACCTCTAGTTCTGATCTGGCTTTCCAACCAGCCCGCCTGAGAGCTGACCACCCTAGTTCACCAGAGGTCCAAGAGAGACAGCTTTAAAAGACAGAACTGCAGTCGCCTCATCCCAGGGCAAAGGAACAGGTGACTCTGACCCACAGAACACTGAGACCTTGGCACGTGGCCCGCTGGAAAGAAAGGCTCTCTTTTAGGCCTTGTGTACACAGCCACGTCTCCGAAAGGCTGGGCCGCCTTTGATCTCCGCTTCCTTGACATTGCGAAAGGGCAAATATGAGGCTGAAGGGAGTCAAAGAAAGAATAATCTTTTCTTTCTCGCCTGTCCCCCTTCGGGGTCACTGAACAGAGCCGTGTCGGTGCCTTCAGCGTTGGCCCGAGGAGGACATTTGCGTTGGCATCTCCGCCCGGGGTGGGAGGCCGGTTCCTAGGGCAAGCAGGGCTCCAATCTTTCTCCCTCCCCTCATTTACGGGAATTTCCATGCCATGCAGGCCATGCCTCTCTTTCGGGCAGAGAAGGAGTGGTCATCAGGTCCCAAGCAGCCCGTCTACCTGCTCCAGACAGTCAAGCGGGCAGATGTGTATGGCCTTGAAATGCAAAACTTCTTTCCCTTGTCTTTGTCCCAGGTTAATTCCTGCTCGAGTGAAGATGGTTCCAGAGGGCAGCTATGTTGGGTGTGCAGTGGAACAGCCAGATTCAAGTCCAGCATCACTTTAAAAACCAACAGGATTTTCGTGGTACGAACTCAAAAGTTTGCACCGTGAAAATTTCGTTGGTCTCCATGGTGCTCCTCGAATCTTGCTGCTCTGGTAAAGAAGAGCCTACTTTCTGCTCCAGTAAAGATGGTCCCAGAGGGCAGCCATGTTGGATGTGTAGTAGAACAGCCAGATTCAAGCCCAGCGTCACCTTAAAAACCAACAGGATTTTTGCAGTACGAACTCAAAAGTTTGCACCGTGAAAATTTCGTTGGTCTCCATGGTGCTCCTCGAATCTTGCTGCTCTGGTAAAGAAGAGCCTACTTTCTGCTCCAGTAAAGATGGTCCCAGAGGGCAGCCATGTTGGATGTGTAGTAGAACAGCCAGATTCAAGCCCAGCGTCACCTTAAAAACCAACAGGATTTTCGCGGTACGAACTCAAAAGTTTGCACCGCGAAAATTTCGTTGGCCTCCATGGTGCTCCTCGAATCTTGCTGCTCTGGTAAAGAAAAGCCTACTTTCTGCTCCAGTAAAGATGGTTCCAGATGGCAGCCATGTTGGGTCTGCAGTGGAACAGCCAGATTCAAGTCCAGCAACACCTTAAAAACCAACAGGATTTTCACGGTACGAACTCAAAAGTTCATACCGCGAAAAATTTGTTGGTCTCCGTGGTGCTCCACGAATCTTCCTGCTCCAGTAAAGAGGAGCCTACTTGGCCCTCCGCAGGCTACTCTCTCCTGACCGCCTCCTTGATCTTCCTCCTGCAGGTTGCACGTCGTGAAGGTCTACCTCCCCATCATTTCCATGGAGCTGAAGGAAAACGCAACAGCGCAACTCCACCTCAAAGTCAGGTTGCAGCTCAGTGCTCAATAGTGAGTATTGCACGTTTCAAGGTCTTTCCTCCGTTTCGGGGGGGGGGTGTCTTCCCCCAAATGAAATCTTTTCCCCTTGTGGATATTGCCGGGAGGGGATGAAAGAAAACAGCGGTGGGTGGGGCCTTCTTCCTCACAGAACAGAACGTTCGGCTTAATCTTTGAAGTAAACCAAGCTGTGCTTTACAACGAACCGTAAATAATCACTGGCTGGTATCCTACTGTGGTACTTGGCCAAGTCCAAAACCTTTCTCTCACCTCAGGAGCCTTCCTCTGTTGGACGTGGCTTTCTCCCGTGCTATGAGAGCCAGTTTGGTGTCGTGGTGAGGTGCGCAGACTCTAATCTGGGAGGACCGGGTTTGATTCCCCCACTCCTCCACTCGCAGCTGCTGATGTGACCTTGGGTCAGCCATAAGTTCTCTCAGAGCTGTTCTCTCAGCAGCAGTCCTTGAAAGAGCTCTCTCGGCCCCACCCACCTCACAGGGTATCTGTTGTGTGGAGGGGAAGGGAAAGGAGTTTGTAAGCCGCTCTGAGACTCTAAGTGAAGGGCAGGGCATAAATCCAATCTCTTCTTAAGAATATAAGAACATAAGAGACGCCAATGTTGGATCAGGCCAAAGGCCCATCCAGTCCGACACTCTGTGTCACACAGTGGCCAAAGATACCAGTGCCATCAGGAGGTCCACCAGTGGGGCCAGGACACCAGAAGCCCTCCCACTGTTGCCCCCCCCAAGCACCAAGAAGACAGAGCATCACTTGCCCCAGAGCCCCTATCTATACCTTGTGGCTAATAGCCACTGATGGACCTCTGCTCCATATCCTTATACTAATAGCCAAGTTGCCCCCGTGAGTGCGGATATCTAAATCCGCGCTCCGGGGGCAGCTGGGGGGCAGGGAGAGGTTTGTGCACACGTGGGGCCGTCCCCATGTGTGCACAAAAATGCTAAAAGTTGAAAAAATTGCAAGAGCGTTCTGTGCGCATGTGCACGGAACGCTCTGCGTCCTACCTGGGTTCCCTGCGCAGGAAAGGAAACGAACGGCCGGAGAGGCCCAGCAGCGGCGAGAGATAGGTGAGGAGGGGGAAGACAGTCGGGGAGGGGAAGAGAAACTGCCGAGGGCCCGGCGGATGTAAGCGGCACGGGCCTCGGTTCACGGGGGAAAAAAAAGAAAGAGAGAGAGAGAGAGTCGGTGGGGGGGGGAAGGAAGAGAGACCGGTGTGCTCCCCTCCTTTGAGAGCCAGTTTGGTGTCGTGGTGAGGTGCGCAGACTCTAATCTGGGAGGACCGGGTTTGATTCCCCCACTCCTCCACTCGCAGCTGCTGATGTGACCTTGGGTCAGCCATAAGTTCTCTCAGAGCTGTTCTCTCAGCAGCAGTCCTTGAAAGAGCTCTCTCGGCCCCACCCACCTCACAGGGTATCTGTTGTGTGGAGGGGAAGGGAAAGGAGTTTGTAAGCCGCTCTGAGACTCTAAGTGAAGGGCAGGGCATAAATCCAATCTCTTCTTAAGAATATAAGAACATAAGAGACGCCAATGTTGGATCAGGCCAAAGGCCCATCCAGTCCGACACTCTGTGTCACACAGTGGCCAAAGATACCAGTGCCATCAGGAGGTCCACCAGTGGGGCCAGGACACCAGAAGCCCTCCCACTGTTGCCCCCCCCAAGCACCAAGAAGACAGAGCATCACTTGCCCCAGAGCCCCTATCTATACCTTGTGGCTAATAGCCACTGATGGACCTCTGCTCCATATCCTTATACTAATAGCCAAGTTGCCCCCGTGAGTGCGGATATCTAAATCCGCGCTCCGGGGGCAGCTGGGGGGCAGGGAGAGGTTTGTGCACACGTGGGGCCGTCCCCATGTGTGCACAAAAATGCTAAAAGTTGAAAAAATTGCAAGAGCGTTCTGTGCGCATGTGCACGGAACGCTCTGCGTCCTACCTGGGTTCCCTGCGCAGGAAAGGAAACGAACGGCCGGAGAGGCCCAGCAGCGGCGAGAGATAGGTGAGGAGGGGGAAGACAGTCGGGGAGGGGAAGAGAAACTGCCGAGGGCCCGGCGGATGTAAGCCGCGCGGGCCTCGGTTCACGGGAAAAAAAAGAGAGAGAGAGAGTCGGGGGGGAAGGAAGGACTCTCCCTGTCAAGGAGTACTCTCTGTGTCAAGGAGTGTCTTCTCACCTTGACACAGAGAGTCCTCCATCTTTCTGTATTATACCTCTGAGGATGCCAGTCACAGCTACTGGCAAAATGTCAGGTCCTACAATGCCAAGATCACGGCCACACAGCCCGGAAAATCTGCAACAGCTAATGGACTCCGGCCATGAAAGCCTTCGACAGCACATAGACCAGGGCTATTTTTGGGCAGAAACGCACAGGAACGGAGTTCCGGCTGGCTTCAGAGTTGGCCACGCCCCCTACAGCCAAAACCTCTGCATGCGTGGCTACAGAGGGAAGGTCTGGCAAGCGACCTCCTGGCGACTCCAAGGTGGGCAGGCCAGGAAGGATTGGGGAGGCATTTAAATGCCTTCCCTGGCCTCTCCAAGGGCCGGCTTGCCCGGGCTCCCCGCAGCCGCGGGGCGCCCAGGCAAGCCAAGAGAAGGGGTGTGGCCTAATATGCTAATGAACTGTGCTGTCAGGTGTGGCCTAATATGCTAATGATTTTCTGCTGTTGGGTGTGGCCTGTTATGCTAATGAGTCCCTCCTGGGCTTTTTCCACAAAAAAAGCCCTGACATAGACACTGTATTCTTTGAAACTCTGGCGCTGAAACAAGATGCGCTTACGGAAAGAATGGATAGAAGTTCCAAACGTGGGCAATACTCGTGCATTTGAATCCTCTGGGTTTGGAGGAGCTGTGACTGAGGCAATGAATGATCCAGAGAGACTTCTCAACAAAGGAAGGAAAGGTTTGACTTTTGGGGAAGCACTGGTGAAACGCAGGAACTTCGCAGCTCGCCAACGTGTGAACTCAAGTCACCTTGGAGCCTTCACAGGTCACTTTGGAGCTTTCCTTTTCTTTGAGATGTTTCCCGCATGAGGCAGAAATCTCCGTTTAATGCTCTCTTCTTCAATTTTGTTTTTTTTTTAGCCACTTCAGCCGCCTCTTTGAAAGGGTCGACTTCATTGTGGACGTGCACTTCACGGCCATTGTCAGGTTCCTGAACTACTCCGTTGGAATCATCCACCTCAAGTACAAGACGTGCGAAACGCAGCTCACCATCGCACAAGTCATCTGCCCGTCGTAGTAAGTGGCGCCGACGATTTCTCCCAGTCCCGGCGATTCTTCCCCGTGAATAGGTGCTGGGGCCGAACTCCCAAACCTGATCCCCAAGGGAATCAAACCCCTTTCCAGCCACAGTCCGTGTTGAGCCCCACTGGCCAAAGGTGCTGTTTGGGGCCAGGGGTCGTTTCGTAGAAAAAGAGCTAGGGGAACTCATTAGCATAACTCATTAGCATATGCCACACCCCCTGACATCACCGGAAGTGTGTCATAAGGCCACACACCCTGACATCACCGGAAGTGTGTCATAAGGCCA